>NC_082708.1:144802189-145102933 GCF_030144855.1 Hypanus sabinus | reverse complement strand
GAATCTGGAGGATTACGGTGTCATTTAAATTGCCACATTATATCAACTTTACGACAATTTAATATTCAGTTAACCTCAATAGGTTAATTGTTTTTTGATGATAAAGTTTAGATGGGGCATTAGCAATATATTTAAATGACAGTGGCATTACATTTAACATTAAAGAGTTGAAAAGGTCCAATGATACTGAAGAAATGATGCCTTAGCAGCATTACAAACTGACCAGAAGTTAACTGGAGCAGCCACAGGAACAGATCGGAAGCCCCATATTCTTTGGTTAATAATTCACTCTCTGACTTTCCACCATTTACAAAGCACACATTTAGGGGTGTGATTAAATACATTTTACTTATCTGGAAGTGTACAGCTCCAACAACACTGAAGAAATTCAAAAGACTGCAGGAAAATCAGCTTCACTGATTGATGAACTAGTCACCACCCTAAACACTCACTATATGCAGTGTGTACCATTGACATAATGCCCCACGGTTTCTATACTAGGCTACCTGATAGCACCTCAACCACCACCATCATGAACTACAAGGGAAGCAGGCATGGGGAAATATTCCAGCCTATAGATTCCTCTCTGAACTTGGAAATACATAGCTTTTCCTTTCATCATTGGATTTAAATCCTGGTACTCGCACCGCCATGGCATTATGTGCACGCCTTCACCAAAAGGGCTGCAGTAGATTAAGAGTTGTCTCACTTTTTCTTGAGCCATTAGAATTGGCATCAGCAGTAGCAACCACAGTAGCATTGTGATTATTGGAATCTCGATGTTAAGGAGTTCATGGATCAATTGGATTAGTATCTATTTTGTTAATTTTATGTTGGGATCAGTTTTAATTTGTCCAGTATATTGCTTCCTTTTCTGAAAGCGGAGGTGACCAGCAAAGAGATCATTGGCAGTGTAAGTGAAAAGGAGAGAGAAGTATTCTGCCATTTTAATAGCGGGTGATTCTAAATAATTGTCTAGCTTTTGAGTCCGATTGCAGATGCCCTTGTGAGAGAGAAAATACACCATGAAGTATATGCGATTGGGGCCTTGTCTTGCACTTGTCTGTTATTTCCTGGTGTATTTTTTTACAAATCTGGCACAGCCGTGAGAATGGCATGAGGAGGATGCCACAAATGGGCAACTTGTCAGGTACGTGGTGATGCTCACAGTGTAGAAGTGAAAGTTGAGGGTTATTCATATATTCGCAGGCCTGAATGGTAAACTGGACAGACAACCACGTGTAGCATAATTAGACTCTGCATGGGACATTATCTAATTAAAAAGTGGTAAGCCTGCAAGACTACTCATTATGGAGACAGGGAGCTAATTCCCAAAAAGAGCTAAGTAAGGATAGGGAACATTAGTGGTATTGTGTAGTTTTGGAAATGAAATTGAAATTAGTTAGTTATTGTCAAATGTACGGCGACGCAGTGAAATGCTTGTCTTGCATACTGTTCATACCAATCAAGTCATTACACATTGCATTGGGTAGAAGGTAAAACAATAACAGTGCACAATAAACTGTAACATTTACTAAGTACGGTACAGATAAACAATGCAATGCAAGATCATAATAAGGCAGATTGTGAAGTCCATTCAAGAGCCTGATAACAGTGGGGTAGAAAGTGTTGCTTTCAGGATTCTTTATCTTCTGCCCGATGGGAGGGGGGAGAAGAGTGAATGGCCAGGGTGGGTGAGGTAATTGATTTCCTGTGTTTGAATTACCTGTGGCAATTGGCAAAGGAACATTGAGCATAGAAATTTACAGCACATCACAGCCTCCTCGGCCCACAATGTTGTGCCGACCATGTAACCTCCTCTCGAGACTGCCTAGAGTTTCCCCAGCGTGTAACCCTGTTTTCCTAAGCTCCATGTACCTATTTAAGAGGCTCTTAAAAGACCCCATTGTATCTGCCTCCACTACCACCGCTGGCAGTGCATTCTATGCATCCACCACTCTCTGTGGAAAAACTTACCCCGATCTCATCTCGGTACCTATTTCCAAGCAACTTAAAACTATGCCCCTTTGTGTTAGCCATTTCAGCCCTGGGAAAAAGCCTCTGGTTATACACACAACCAATGCCCCTCAATATCGTATAAACCCCTAACAGGTTACCTCGCATCCTCCGTCACTCCAAGGGGAAAAGACCAGGTACCTGTACACTCAACCTATTCTCATAAGGTACGCCCTCCCATCCTGGCAACATCCTTGTAAATCTATAGAAGTAATTGCAGGGTGATTCTATTTGTGTTCTGAATGACTTATCCTGTGGGTGTTTATAAACAAGAGTTGTTCGGACTGATGGGCAACACCTCATGGAGTTGAATTTTGGCCATCCAGCCAGTAATCTATGCTGTTCGAAAGCCATTTTACTTATTAAAGATAACTTTGTTCTTGATTGCCAGTATTAAGTGTTTGGCTCTGCTTCCAAATTTGGGCATTTCTGACTTTAGCTGAATTTCAGAACTACAACTTCTCATATATATATCCATTTTGCATTGACCATTATCGCATGAGTGAACGTGGCAAGTTAAAAAATTTTAAAATGAGCCTACATCCTGAGTTGCCTCTGATTTTCAGGGTATCCTTCCCACACACAAAACAAGTGAATCTTAAGTATTTAATTGAATTGACCAGGATATCAGGCCTATTCTGTTGTCATGGCAAAGTGCATGCCAGTCTGAACCATACATGGCTATTTGATCATCAAACTTCTGTGTGGTCAGATCTGTTCCTTTTTAATGGGTGATTATGTCAGGAAGGCAGTGACACCATAACTACATTGCAAGTAAATTTTGGGCTCAACCTTTATCAGCAGCATAAGCTGTACCTCATTTCTATTCAATGAGGTGAAGAAATTGAATAATTTCTGCTAACTCCTCTCTGGATATGGTAAGTTACTGCTGTTAACATGTTTTTCATCAGCTTACACAGCATGCTCGCCTGGCCAGTAAATCAATGCATTCATCATCTAACTGCTTGCTGCTTTACCTTTGGAAAGCTTTCTATACAGCAAACATGTGTATGTTTGCCCCTGGTTATCAAGCCACCCATCCTCTTTTCATACTGACACTTTGAAATGTATATAAAACACCTGGAAACTGGGAAATATGTTTTAATTTAAAACAAGCTGTGACATATCATGAAAAGTGACTTAAAATTTGGAAGTTGTTTAAAAATCAGCCATGGCCTGAGGGGATAGAAAGAAGATGGATGAGCCTTTTTGCAGACAAAGGGCTGTTCATTAAAACTCCGTGCTTACCTACGATCAGTACGACCTGTCCTTCAGTAAATCAGCTTGTGGTTTACTATTAATCCACAAAAATTAATTTACCTCATAACCTTTGTTTTGTCTTGAAAATCTAAACATTCTATATAAGACTGTAATGAATTGTGTCTTTTGGTCAATGAACAACACACTTCATGTTCTGGTCTTATAAAAAATCCATTATTTTTATTATATTAGCATAAATTAAATAATTGCACATAATTGTATATTTGGCCTTGAACATTAGTGGCAAGTGTACTAGTATGTAGTAAATAAATAATCCGTGTTCACTCAGTTGACATCTTGATCAAAGACCCTTTTAAACAAGTGCAATTTATCATATTAGATTTTCAAGACAAAAACATAGGTTATGAGATAAGTTAATTTTTGTGGATTAGTATTAAACCACAGGCTGATTTACTGAAGGACCACATATAGATTCTATAGTACAACCAAGAAATTCTGCTGCATAGGGCAGTATTTATTTGCTCTGTGTGTGTATGCCTATCACAATAAACAAAAATTGTAAACAATATGTAATGCAATATCTTCCTTATCCACATGGGGCCCATGATTTTCTTTGTGGCATCCTTCTTGTATAGTGTGTTTAAGTGCAGAAGAGTACGTACGTCACAGTGATGCATAGCAGATTTCACTCAAATGTGGAAGCCCTCTCTACATGCCAGTTCTCCCTCCTTGTGCAAGATTATCCCGCAGAATCCAGAGCTGATACTGGGCTGTGACTAGATCCACTTTAAGTGAAAGACCTTGACCTTCATGGCTGCTTTCCACAGGCTACCCTTTTCGTGCATTCTTTTACCCCAGCAAAGGGGTCATGTCACTTTTGTACAGTGACCCAACCTTTAAGGCCTAACTTTCCTGCTGTAACCCAGACCCGGATCTGAAATGTACCTGTTTCCCTCATCACCCACATGGAGATTGTTTGGCACATTTAGTCCATGCTACCTGCTAACAAAACAATCGGTCAACCCCATTCCATTACTATATTTCCCTGTCGCTCTTCAATTTATCATTTCTCATTTGCCTATTAATATCATTGATTCTTTTAGAACTTACAATAACTAGGGTTAACTTCCAGCCCTTATTTAACCTATCTGTGCATCTACAGGAGGAGATAAAACTTTGAACTGAAACCCACGCAGTAACATGCAAACTCTGTGTAGGCAGCACCAAAGGACAGGATTCCTGCAGCTGCGAAGACCAGCACTGAGGATACTGTTCCTCCCCTGGGATTTCCTCTTTCATAGTATATTGATAAAGTACATTAACCTTGCAAGGCTTCAGCACTGTGCCAAGAGCTAGTGCGGCCAGAAGTAGGAAAATCATACAGTTTCACACATGACTAGTGAGATCATGTAGGAGGGAGGGCTTCAGATTTTTGGATTATTGGGCTCCCTTCCAGGGAAGGTGGGACCTGCACAGAAGGGGCAGCTTGCACCTGAACCAGTGGGAGACTAATATCCTTGGGAAGAGATTGGGGCTGCAAGGAATAATGGATCAGCCGTCATGAAATGCTGGGGAAGACGCAATGGGCCAAATGGCCTAATTCAGCTCCTATATCTTATGGTCTTAGGGAAGCGTTTGCTAGTGCTGTGGGGGGGGGGGGGGGGGGGGGGGGGGAGGGGGAAGTTGAAGTGGGAAGGGAACCAGGGTGCCAAAGCAGATAGTGGAGTGGTTGTGGGAGAAGGTGTTATTAAACATACATACATAGTTAAGAATCAAAACGTTGGGCATGGTGGGACTTATGTCCTGAGTTTCATATATTTCAACACATTGTAGGAAAGGCAGATAAGCTTAGGGCATGGATCAACACATGGAATTATGACATTTGTAGCTATTAGAGAAACTTGGTTACAGGAGGACAAAATTGGTGCTCAGTGATCCAGGACTCTAGATGTGATAACGGGGAAGGTGTGGCATTAATAGCCAGGGAAAATATCACCGCAGTGCTGATACAGGGGCTGGAGAACTTGTCTACTGAGGCTATATGGGTGAAACTGAGGAATAAGAAAAAGATGACAACATTAATGGGTTATTTTATACTCCATGGGATTTAAAGGAGCAAATCTATAGTGATCGCTGACTGTTGCAAGAATCATAAGGTTGGGATAGTAAGTAGTTTTACCTTTCTATATATTGACTGGGACTCTCATACTGTAAATGGACTGGATGGAATAAAGTTTGTCAGATGTTTTCAGGGAAGTTTCCTTAATCAGTACATAGAGGTCCCAACTAGGCAGCATGTGATCAAAGATGCTCTAAGCAGCTGCACAGGTTGACTCTGTGGTTGAGAAGGCATATGGTGTATTGGCCTTCATCAATTGTGGGATTGAGTTCAGGAGCTGAGAGGTAATGTTGCAACTATATAGGACCCTGGTCAGACCCCACTTGGAGTTCTGGTCGCCTCACTACAGGAAGGATGTGGAAACCATAGAAAGGGTGCAGAGGAGATTGACAAGGATGTTGCCTGGATTGGGGAGTGAACTCAGCCTTTTCTCCTTGGAGTGACAGAGAATGAGAGGTGACCTGATAGAGGTGTATACGATGATGAGAGGCATTGATCATGTGGATAGTCAGAGGCTTTTTCCCAGGGCTGAAATGGCTGCCACAAAAGGGCGCAAGGTTTAAGGTGCTTGGGAGTAGGTACAGTACAGAGGAGATGTCAGGGGTAAGTTTTTTACACAGAGTGGTGAGTGCATGGAATGGGCTGCCAGCAACGATGGTAGAGGCAGATATGATAAGGTTTTTTAAGAGACTTTTGAATAGGTACATGGAGCTTAGAAAACTGGAGGGCTATGGGTAACCCTAGTAATTTCTAAGGTAGGGACATGTTTGGCACAACTTTGTGGGCCGAAGGGCCTGTATTGTGCTATAGGTTTTCTATGTTTCTATGTAACTAGATCTCCTATGAGGGAATGAGACAGGGTAGATGACAGACATTTGTGTAGGAGAACACTTTGCATCTGGTGATCATAATGCCATTCATTCCAAGATAATTATAGAGAAGGATAGGTGTAGTCCTCAAGGTGAGTTTATAAATTGGAGAAAGGCCAATTTTGATGATATTCACAAATATCTAGCAAGTGCAGATTGAGACAGGTAGTTTTCTGGGAAAGTGTACTTGGTAAGTGGGAGGCCTTCAAAAGAGAAATTTTGAGAGCATAATGTTTGTATGTTCCTGTCAGAATAAGAAAAACAAGATTACCAGGATTTGGGAACCTTTAATTTCAAGAGATATTGAGGTCCTGGTTAAGTTGAAGAAGGACATGCATACCAGGTATAGACAGGAAGGAGCAAAATGAGGTACTTCAGGAGTAAAAGAAATTCAAGGGAACTCAGGAGGGCCAAAAGAAGACATGAGGTTGCTCGATCAGACATGATGAAGAAGAATCCTAGGGGCTTCCACAGATATATTAAGAGCAAAAGAATAACAATTTGTCCTTTGAAAGATCAGAGTGGCTGTCTATGCATGAAGCTAAAAGAGATTAGGACAATCTTAAATAGGTTTTTGCATTTGCACTTACTCAGGAGATGAATACACCTCTTCACTGTATTTATAAATATCTTGCAGTATGAAATGGTATAGAAGTTTCTATGTGTTTGCATTTGACAGAAGGATAAATAACAACTTTGGATGATTGTACAAGGATAGAAGGAGATTAGTTGGCAGTACACAATGATCAGCAAATGAATTTCCTAGCTGGGAAATGTGAGGTTATCCACCTTCGACCTAAAGAAAATTGACCAGAGTGCATTCTTAATTAGAAACAATACAAACGGAGAGATACAAAGAGACTTGTGGTTTCTATACACATTGTAATGTCATGGATGAGCAAAAAGTTCTAAGTAATGATGAAATACTGACCAAAGGCCAAAAACACAAGAGGTATAAGTGATGCCACAGCTTTAAAAAATTTGATGTTTACAGGTGTGGATATCACAACTGGAAAGAGTGCCAGCAGATTTACCAGAATTATGTCTAGCTTCCATGTATTAATTTGGGAAGAAAGATTACAGAAACTATGGGTGTATTGTAGTTCTTGGGACTCAACTAAGGGACAAGTTGTTGTTTTGTGATATTAAAGGAATTTATTGATGTAGTTGAGTGAAGTTATTCCCTTTGTTTCAAGAATCAAAGTGGAGGGGTAATAGCTGTTCCTGAACCTGATAATGCATTTCCTGAGGCTCCTGTACCTCCTTCCTGATGGTAGCAATGAGAAGAGAGAATGGCCAAGATGATGGGCATACTTGATGATGGTTGCTGCATTCCTGTGTGACAGTGTTCCACCATTGAGCACATCTGCAAAATGCAGGAGCTACAGAAACAGTATTCTCTTGTTCTTTGGATCAGTGGATTGTGGGCTGCCAGTAACTGCCTCAGAGCCTGCTGTGACCTGGGTTTGATCCTGAGCTCTGGTGCTGTCTCGGTAGAATTTCCATCTCCATGACTGTTGGTTTCTGGTTCCCCCCGCATCTCAAAAGATGTTTGGTTGGTTGGTTAATTGGCTGCTGTAAAATGACTGCAGTATTCAAGTGGGTGGCAGAATCTGGGGTGGGGAAAATCAAATAGTACTGGTGTAGGATTAGTGAAAATGGGTACTTGATGATCAGTGAGGAGGGCAGGATGAAGGGTCTGTTTCTCTGACTTGTGACTTTAATTAAAACAGTATTGAGTGAAGTTTTGACAGGTCTCGCCTCCAATCCAACCTTGGTGGAAAGTCAGCAAAACCACTGGAAAAATGGCAGTAATAACCTCTACATCTTCTCTCAGCACTTATTGATCATATTCAAATGACAGAAGAAGCAGCTGTGAATAAGAAATTATCCCACTATCTTCTGTCATCAGAAGATATCTGTCTGATAACTTGCATAAATTGTATAAATTAAGAATCCCATATTAACTCTCAAGAAAAAAAAGACTCAAGCTTCCTTTCAGAGATCTTTTGTGGCGGTTTCGTGCAGGGGGTAGTCTTCCTGAATGTCTCCGCCACAAGCTAGATTCGATCCTCAGCAGATGAACTTGTTCATTTTGTGTGATAGGCTCAGTGGTGGATCTGGCCTTGGATTGATTTACAGGTCAATACCAAAGCCTACAGGCCAGGTTAATATCAGTTTATGTCATCTGGTACTGATCTACAGGCGATCCAACAATACTAATAGATCAGCATGGGAATTTTGATGGCTCTTTCTTTAGAGAGAAGTGTAAAACTTTCCAACCTATCATTTCCTCCATTCTCTGGTTGCCGTGCATTTTGCCTCACTCAATTATTTTTCAGCTGCTTCTTAACTGGAATTTGAAATATTACCACTCTTTTAAATGCCACAACACAAAACAAAGCACATTTTTTCTGGTTCCCTGATAGCATAATTTAGGACTACTCCATTTACCTTTATATTTCATATTTTCTCTCCTTATGGTTCTTTAGTTGCATTCTGTTGTTTTTTAAACACTTCTCAATCCTCTAATTTCCCAATAATTTTTGCTCTATTATATGTCCACTTTTTTGCTTTTATGCTGTCTTTTACTTCCCTTGTCAGCCACGGTTGCCTCATCCTCCCTTTGGAATACTTATTCATCATCCAGATGTATCTAACCTGCATGATCTGAATTGCCTCTAGAAACTCCAGCCATTGCTGTTCTGCCATCATCCCTGCCGGTATCTCTTTCCAATCAACCTTGGCCTGCTCTTCCCTCATTAATTCTGTTACTGCCTTTACTCCACTGTAATACTGATACATCTAACTTTATCTCCCTCTCAAACTCCAGGGTGAATTCTATCATATTATGATCACTCCCTGTATAGTATATAACTCCTGTAATTTCTTAACTCTACCAAGAAGAATTCTACATCCTCTGATTCTATGTCACCTCTTTCTAAGGATTTGATTTCATCAGAGCCGCCTCACACAGTATGCCTATCTGCCTGTGCTTTTGCTACAATGTGTATCCTTCGATGTTGTCCCCAACTATGATCTTTCAACCACAACTTAGTGATGCCCACAACATCATACTTGCAATCTCAGCTGTGCTACAAGATCCTCTACTAATACAACACCTTCAGCCCTGTATTCATCAAACTTTTTGATTTCTCTTCAACTTATTCAACTGACAAGGATTTTGCCCTATCATCTGCCAGTCTCTCACAGTCTTACTACACACTGCATCAACTTGTATATCAACTGTCCCCCCGGGCCATGTGCTCAGTCCACTGCTGTTCACTCTGCTGACCCACGACTGTGCTGCAACACACAGCTCGAACCACATCATCAAGTTCACAGATGATAGGACCATCAGCAAGAATGACAAGTCAGCATACAGAGACGAGGTGCAGTGGCTAATGGACTGGTGCAGAGCCAGCAGCCTGTCTCTGAATGTGAACAAAACAAAGATGGTTGTTGACTTCAGGAGGGCACAGAGTGACCACTCTCTGCTGAACATCAACAGCTCCTCGGTAAAGATCGTTAAGAGCACCAAATTTCTTGGTGTTCACCTGGCAGAGAATCTCACTTGGTCCCGCAACACCAGCTCCATAGTAAATAAAGCCCTGCAACGTCTCTACTTTCTGAGAAGGCTGAGGAAAGTCCATCTCCCACCCCCCATCCTCATCATGTTCTACAGGGGTTGTATTGAGAGCATCCTGAGCAGCTGCATCACTGTCTGGTTCAGAAATTGCATCATCGCAGATCGCAAGACCCTGCAGCGGATAGTGAGGTCAGCTGAGAAGATCATTGGGGTCTCTCTTCCTGCCATTACAGCCATTTACACTACAGCATTATGAAGGACCCCATGCACCCCTCATACAAACTCTTCTCCCTCCTGCCATCTGGGAAAAGGCACTAAAGCTTTTGGGCTCTCACGACCAGACTATGTAACAGTTTCTTCCCCTAAGCCATCAGTCTCCTTAATAACCAGAGTCTGGACTGACACCAACTTACTGTGCCTATTGTCTTGTTTAGTATTTATTGTAATGCCTGCACTGTTTTGTGTGCTTTATGCAGTCCTGGGTAGGTCTGTAGTCCAGTGTATTTTTTTTCTGTGTTGTTTTTACGTAGTTCAGTGTAGTTTTTGTATTGTTTCATGTAGCATCATGGTCCTGAAAAACGTTGTCTTGTTTTTATGTGTGTGTACTATACCAGCAATTATGGTCGAAATGACAATAAAAAGTGACTTGACTTGACCATCCTCAGCCCTACCACTCTGTTTCCTGAGGAGCTAAGAGCTTGGCTCCCAGAAATCGGTAGGTTACAGCTATAGAATCTGAAAGTAGATTGGTGCCTTCCTGCACTGGCTCTGTTGTAGTTGATGAAGTTAATGGCAATCCATCTATATTTCCGGGTGGTCTGCAGGAACTTTCAGTGAATTCAAAAGGTTATGAATACAACTAATCAAATACAGATCTTTAGCAGTCAATTCATTGAACTTTGTATGCTAAGTGCAGAATGTACCCTCCTTAGATGGTTTATGGATAGCCTGCAGAAGACCACAATTTAGATGCTAGTTTACAGATGATACTCATAATATCTGATGGTAACTTACCCATCATTCCTTTTGTGAGTGGCCAATAATAAAAAGATGAACACAGAAAGCAGTTTTCATGTCTCAATGTAACTTCCAGTGCCTATAAAAGGTATTCCCCCTGGAAGTTTTCATGTTTTATTGTTTTACAGCATTGGATCACAGTGGATTTAATTTGGCTTTTTTGACACTGATCAGCAGAGAAAGACTCTTTCATTTCAAAGTGAAAGCAGATCTCTACAAAGTGATCTAAATTAATTACAAATATAAAACACAAAATAATTGATTGCATAAGTACTCACCCCCTTAAGTACCGACCAACTCATCACTGATGCAGCCACTAGGTTTTAGAAGTGACATAATCAGTTACATGGAGATTGGATTTTGGAGACCTGTGTGCAGTCAAGGTGTTTCAATTGATTGTAGTAAAAATGAACCTGTACGTGGAAGGTCCAACTGCTGATGATTCAGTATCCTGGCAAAAGCTATACCATGAAGACAACAGTACACTCCAAGCAACTCTGCAAAAAGGTTATTGAAAAGCACAGATCAGGTGATGGATACAAGAAAATTTCCAAGTCCCAAGGATCACAGTTAAGTCATTCATCAACAAATCCCCATCAATCCCCCGTGGGCCCTCTTACTGAAGCCAACAACAAGACACTGAATACCCGTGGACCACAGTTATGTCAATCATCAACAAACAGAAAGAATATGGCATAACAATCAGAATTTGTGGCTCGACGTGAAAAGGGCTGTTCACTCAAGATCCCCATGCAATCTGACAGAGCTTGTGCAGTGTTGTAATGAAGAATGGGGGAAATTTGCAGTGTCCAGCTGTGCAAAGCTGATATAGACCGATCCACACAGACTCAAGCCTGTAATTGCTGCCAAAGGTCCATCTACTAAATACTGACTTGAAGGACGTGAATACTTATGCAATCAATTATTTTTTGTTTTATACTTGTAACTAATTTAGATCACTGTGGAGATCTATTTTCACTTTGATACAAAAGAGTCTCTTTCTGTTGATCAGTGTCAAAAAAAGCCAAATTAAATCCACTGTGATTCAATATTGTAAAATAATAAAAAATGAAAACTTTCAAGGAAGGTAAATATTTTTTATAGGCTCTGTATAAATTGGTATGAGTGAAACACATATTGTGAAGCTGTATGAACATTTTAGTTCCTGGCCCTTATTTCAGTTCCTGGCTAGGTGATTAACACCTGCCTTGTGTGTGCATTGGCAATGCCATCATTGGAACCGATCCTAGTTATTGCTCTGTGAGTCCTGTTGCGAGTGCCATTTCAAGTTCTGATACAGGAACCTGTTACTGGAGGCAATCCCCATCAAACCCCTATGGGCCCTGTCACTGAAGCCAATAGCAAATCTGTACATGGGTACTGGCACCAAAGCTCTTTTCAGCCCTTCCCCTGGGGACCAGTTATTGGAGCCAATTCCAACTCCACAAACGTGGACCCTGCCACAGGAGCCAGTGGCAGCTCTGCACATGTGAACCCTGGTGCTGGAGTCAATCCCCAATAGTCCTCTGTGACATCAGTCCCTTGGACCAAACCAGTTAATCCCTTGAGTGAGTCAATTGACCCACCACTTGAGTCAAGCATGCATGTGAACCCTTTCACTGAAACCAATTTTAATGTAAATCTAAGAAAAAAAAAGCTGAGATAACTCAGTGGCAATTCATTGCAACCCATTCTCAATTTAATTTATTCTCTTTCATTATTTACCCAAAAAAAAGGCTGTAAGTCCCAGCCCGGTTTTGCACAGGGTGATTGTCCTTCATCTCAATATTATAAAGATATTGCACGTACCTTTTTTCTGCCATGAAGGGAACAAAGCTAGACTGGCTGCTATGACATCCCATTAAAGCTGACTAAGTTGGTGATCTGCCCTACTAACTTCCTCAATAATTTTATTCCTCTCTGGGTGAGAAAGTGCTCTCTGCCCTCCCCTCTTTATTCCTATCATGTTAATGTCTAATGGTATTTTCATTCTCTGAGGCTGATTCCTCGATACTTGTGATAACTTACAAAGTAAGACTTGCCTTTTGAGCCAGTAACATCAGCATGGAGCATTGTGAGATGCTTGCAGTTTGCGGGATTAACCCCCACAGTGCCTAAGTACACTTCTGCAGCGGACCCTCTGCCGTTACTGCTCCACACCGGGATTAAAGCCTCATCCGTGTTGATTGCCTATATGTATTCCTAGCCAAGGGAGATATATTCAAGGTAAATCCAGCAGAGGGGGATAGATTCAAAGTTACAAACTAGTAGTAGTCAATTGGTAAGCAATGTTCAGAGAATAACATCTCAAACAATCCATATGTGGGTGATTATTATGGTAATTAATTATACATTTGTGTATAAGATCTTTTCTTAGCAATTCTGATTTGCAAATTATTGGCTGAAATCTGTCTTCCCCAGCCTGCCCCCAGACCACTACCTCGCCTGTATATGTACCAGTTTGGATATTTTTCCAATCCCTTTTCCACCTTGTGCTGACCTGTAGATCAATTAACACTGGATTCTCTGCACGTTTTTCCATTTTGTCTGCTCTCTTATTAAAAAGGCCCCTACTATCTAATCTGGATAATTGCAATGATATCAAGCCTGAGATAAAAACTTAGCCAACAGATGTTGGCACCTACACACTAAATTCCAGTGTGGCTGTTCTTTCCATCAGTATTATAAATGCTGGCCTTCATTAGCAAATCACATATTGGTTTGTCACATTCTCTTTTGGTACTTTCTCATTGAAATAGTGTCTTTTTCCACACCCCCACCCAACCTCATTCAAAATCCTCACTCGCTTCCATCTCCTGCACCAGGATATTGTCACATCTTGTCCTCCTCAGCCTTTGCATCAGATAACTTCTTTCTTTGCAGACATAGTGCTTCAATTCATTGTGCATCTTCTCCTGAGTTCACTGGCCTCTTATTCTCCCTTCACCTCTTCCAGCTCCAGCATATGTCTTACTTCTGCCTGGGAGAGGAACATGGTCTCCATTCCAGGATCTACAAAGATACCACTGATACCCGTACCACCACTTCACATGGCTTGTTTCACCCCTGCATGTTGTCAACATTATCCACTCCCAATCTTGCTTCCGTACTCACCTCCAAATCCAAGCTGGAGGTGATCACAAGGTTCATTATCACTGAAATTGGGTCTACTGCCTCTTTTACTTCCCATTTTTCTTCCAGGACATTAAGCTTATTTCCTCACACCCACATTTATTTTATCTTCCATATTACCCCACGCCCTCTCTGATCTACCTAATGTAATCTCCAGAGCATCTTCTCTTTCTGGTCATCATTATTCGTCAATATTGTTAACAGTACCTATCTTCCTTCAAAATCTGCCTCTTTCCGCAAAATAAAGCAGGCCATTACACCCCCAAATTTATCTTCATGGATTATCTTCATCTTTCCTCTCTCTGTAAACTTCTTAAAACAACTTTTATCTTTGAAATTTATGCCCACCTTTCCTTATTTCACTGATTTCTGCTTTTGTGTTTGTACCAAGTCAGTTCTTTATCAAATAACTAAGACTTTTTTTTGCAAATTTGACTCTGCTTGTTCTTCCAAGTGTCTGGCACCTTTGATACGACTGAACTTATCTTCTCTAGCACTTAGTCTTATTGTCCTGGTGTGTGTAGATTGTTTCTCTTCTGGTTACATTTTTAACTTTCCTGGTCTAGTGATAGCCAGAGGATTGACTGTAGAATCTTTTCCTCATTTTTGGCCCCTTCCAACATGCCCCTTTAGGTTAACATCATCTATAAGTGCAGGATCAGCAAAGATGTTCCACCCTTCACCACCTCTCAAGACTTAAAATCTTGAAAGGCATTGCCATCCATTTCCTAATGCATACCAAGTCACATGCTCTCATCATCCTTGTGTTTGCTGACCACATTATTTCATGGCTAAGGGGCAATTTATGGTCAAACATATTGTTTTCTAATCTCTCCATTAGATATCCCCATGTCTGTTGTCATCTTCTGCCACAGGACTCTCATTTATCTATAATTTTGGAAACCTAGCCTCTGAATCATTCTAAACGAATTGGTGGCTTTGGGATACCTTCTTCTCGGTCATTCTACATACACCCTCCTCCTTTAACTAAGGATTTGATTATCTACCATTAGACATAGGAACAGAATTAGGCTATTTGGCCCATTGAGTCTGCTCCGCCATTCCATCAGAGTTGACTTACTCTCCTTCTCGACCCTATTCTTCTACCCTTACTAATCGAGAACGTATCCACCTTCACTTTAAATATGCCCAATGTCCTGGCCTCCACAGTCATCTTTGGCAGTGAATTCCTCATATTCACTACACTCTGGCCAAAGGAATTTCTTCTCATCTCTGAACTAAATGGACATTATTCTGAGGCTGTGACATCTGGTCCTGGGCTCACCCACTACAGGAAACATCCTCTCCACATCCACTCTATCTAGGCCTTTCAATACTCGATAGGTTTCAAAGAGATTTCCCCTCCCCATTCTTCTATACTCCAATGAGTACAGGTCCAGAGCCATCAAACACTTTTAAAAGATTAATCCTTAATTCCCAGAATCACTTCCATGAACCTCCTCTGGATCCCCTCAAGTCAGCACATCCCTTCTTAGATAAGGGGCCCAATACTGCTCACAATACTCCAAATGTAATCTGACCAAATGCCTTATAAAGACTCAGCATTACAACCTTGGTCTTATATTCTAGTCCTTTCTAAAGGAATGCTATCATTTTTATTTAATCTTTCCTCAAGCAACACAAATTTTGTTCGATATCTCACATTGAAACATTTCAAGATATTATATTCTGTTAAAGACCGGAAATTATTGAGATAAAAAATATTTTTTTAACTTTGTGTTTGTTTTCATCATGAGATTAGAGAAAACAAAATCAAATCATGCTTATGCCATGCCTTTTAAAGTTCTAAAATGCCCAAAGGTTCAGCAGATAGGAAAAAAAGAGAAATTGTGGAAAGTTTGCCAAAAGCATTGTGAAATGTTCTTTTTTAGTAAATTTTAAGATGGGAAAAGCATAATAAAATTATGGGAGGAGGTTTCCAATGTATACAGAGTTGTATGCACTCATTTAGGTTAGTGCCTTTCACCTAACCCTTGAAAGAAAGGTCTTGGACTTAAAATATCAATTTGTTTCTCAATGCTCAGCAGCTTCTTGAGTTTCTCCAGAGTTTATTACAGGGTTCCAATATCTGCAGTATTATTATTAAATCATTCAGCCCTTTAATAATAGTTTATGAATATTTCACTGAATTGTTTATGAAGCAGTGTTCACACTGTACATGTTTAATTGGTCTTGCTGCCGTTCACCTATTGTGAGTTGTTTGTTATTTGTAAAGTTTACTGACTACTCGTAAAAACAGCCAAGGACATTACAGAGCACACATTTTAAAACTTCCTGCACGTCAAGATTTCATTGTGCTGCATTTACAATTAAAGCGGGTTTTTCATTTGTTTTGGTTTGTATCGTAATTCCTGTTCATGAGTGAAAATAACCAAACTAATCCAGTGGATTCTATATACAGTTCTTGTTTGTTCACACTAGATGGGGCCATTGGAATAGGATGATAACATAGTGATGGCAGGCTGTATAGGCCACTTCATTGAACAGAATTAATTCCAAATGTTCAGAATTGATCAGAGATTTTTTTATAGCTTCCCCAGATTGACTAGTGAAGGTTGGACATTCTGTGAGAATGTGTTATTTCTTCCTGTCTTCCACCACTTATACTTACCACCTAAGAAAGTGGGTAAATTCATCCTCACCTCCCATTCCAGTACATTATGTCCCAAATCATTTTAAAGCAAAGTGCAGTGGAATTTCTAATTTTATTTCTAATTAAAAATTGCTCGTAAAACTACAGCATGAACTGTATAATTACTAAGAATGCGAAAATATCAGCAGCTTGTTAATTGTTAGATTAATAATTTCTTGAGTTCAAAGCATTAAGAGTAAGTCGAACAATATATACTTGGGGTTGAGTTCCAGTTAAGTTATGACTTAAGCTCGTGTCTTTTGATCACAGAAAACTTGACCGGAGATCCGCCATTCAGCTGGTTATGCTGCTTCCCTGCCTTGCCCTGGCCCACCAGGCTGGATTTCTCCCGATACACACCTTTACTCTGATCCGGACTCACATCCTCCTCCATCTTCAAGTTCATATCATCAATGACAGATATTTCCATCTCCTCTGATCTTATGTTCAGTAAATTGCTGAACACTTTACCTTCCTTTGTGTCCAATTTGGATGATATTTGAACCATTTCTTCAATCAGCATCCCATCCCTTTAAAAGGTAGTATCTTCATTGCTGTCTCAAAAATCCTATACTTATTCTAGAGCATTACAGCACAAAAACAGGCTCCTCAGTCTATTTAGTCCATGCCGAATTATTATTCTGCATAGTCCCGTTGACGTGCACCCAGAGCACATTCTTCCACACCACTCACATCTATGTACTCATCCAATCTTCTCCTAAATGTTGAAATCAAACAAGATTCCACCACTTCCACTGGCAATTTGGTCTACGGTCTCACCACCCTCTGAGTGGAAAAAGTTCCCGTTCATGTTCCTTCCTTAACCCATGACCTCTAGTTCTAGTCTCACCCAACCTCAATGGAAAACGCCTGCTTACATTTCCCCTATGTATGTCCCTCATAATCTATCAAATCTCCCCTCATTCTTCTATACTTCAGGGATAAAGTCCTAACACTTCAACCTTACCTATAACTCAGGTTCTCAAGTCTTGAACATCCTTGTAAATGTTCTCTATACCCTATCAATCTTATTGATATCTTCCCTGTACGTAGATGACCAAAATTGCACACAATACTCCAAATTAGGCTTCACCAATGTATTGATTCCAATACTCTTGAAAGACCCTCACAGCAATATTCCTTCTACCCCCTAACTTCTGAATGTGTTTTGCTTCCCAAAATCTTGTTTGTCTTTCCACCGATATTATCTTTGAATCCTTCCTATCGGTATTTTGTCCCTGCCACAACATTGATTTACATTTCTAGAAATGATCCTAGAGTTATAAAGTTAAACAATCAGAATCAACCTCAGCTCTGCATGCCAACAATCACTATACTAATCCCATTTACTTGCTGAATACTAGTAAATGCAATCATATAGATTGATGCCTGAACTAATCATATCTACTAGCACTTAGCCACCAGCTTTCTATGTCTTGCCTGTTCCCCGCTTTGCCCCCTGTCCCTTGCCTCCAGCAGCAGCCTGGAAAATATTTCATTAGGCCTTGGAATTTTATCCAGCTTTAAGTTTCATTGATAATTTACACCAATGCATATCAAGGATGTGTGTGTAGCCAACTGCTCTAATCTCTCTACACTCATGTGACTTTTTGGCTAGCCTCACCTCAACTGCTATCTATAAATTCACTGATGACAGGATTATTTTTGGCAAAATCTCAGATGTACGGTAATCAGATAGTTCAGCTGGTTAAGTGGTATGACAACAATAATCTTGCACTCAATGTCAGTAAGACCAGAGAATTGATTGTGAACTTCAAGAAGGGGAAGTCGGGAGAACACACACCAGTCGTCATTGATGAGTCAGCAGTGCAAACACTGGGCATCTACAAGTTCTTGGCCACCAGCACCTCAGTGGATCTATCCTGGGTCTAATATATTGTTGCAATCATGAAGCAGGCATGCTAGCAGCAACATTTCACTAGGAACCTGAGATTTGATCTGTCACCAAAGACTCCAGCAATTTTTTTCTACATTATATGTACAGTGAAGAGCATTCTGACTGGTTGCATCACTGCCTGGTATGGAGGTTCCAATGTACAGGATACAAAAGGTTGTAGACTCAGCAGCTCTATCATGGGCACTGGACTCCCTACTGTCGAGGACATCTTCAGAAGACAATGCATGAAGAAGGCAGCATCCATCATTAAAACCCTCACCTTCCAGGATATGCCCTCTTCTCATCACTACCATCAGGAAGAAGGTACTGAAGACTGAAGTGGCACACTCAGATATCTGAATGGAACATTAGCCCATGCAAAGCTGGTTCTGGCGGACTGGGCAGATGAGATCAGCTACAAGATCCGACAGCCAAGAAGGTGGTGCTGCAATGCTTTATGGAAAGCAAAGGGCATGACAGGGCACAGGAGGCGACGTGGCTATCTACTGCAGCTGAGGAAGTCTCCAGTCATGGCGATTTTTTGTACCATTGGAGCAAGAATTTTTAGGCTGAGAGAGTGCGAACTGCCCCAGTGCAATGGTTTTTTCACCATAAAACTCCTCCTGCACAGATTTTTCTCCGTGGAGCTCTTTACCCATGATAAGCTGCACAGACAAATGTCATCGTTGGAAACGACAGACACCAACACATAACCTCACTAATGTGCTCTCTTTGTGCATTATATTTAAAAATATTTCTTACTGTAATTTATGGTAATATTTTATGTACTACTGCCAACATACAGCAAATATCACAACATTCTTCATTGATGATAAAACTGATTCTGATTCTGTTACAATATCAAACATTTTCTCCTTTTTAATGACCACCATTCCTGGAATTTCACTGTAAATTCCATGAATTCTCCAACCACCGTGTCCTTATCCGTAGTGAACATGGTTATGTTCTTGTGTGCATCTTCTCCTTCCACAGTGACTGCTTATTTGATCCCAAATGGGGCCTCCACTTACTATGGTTAATGTCTTGCCCTTAATAAACCTGTAAAATACTTTATCACTCTTGGACAAGATTGGAATTGTACTTTACACCCCCTCATGGCTCTCTGATGCCTTTCTTAAGCACCCTCCTCCCACCTCTACTTTCGATATCTTGACTGGCCTGTCCCCATTTTCCATTCTCTGTACCTGTAATGCACTTTTTTTATCTTTATCCACTCTCAGTTGAACATGACATCCTTTGCTCACTCCACTATGCTTCAGCCATAGTACACCATTTCATTACAGTTCCAACACCATGGGCATTGCAATGGGCAGCATCGTTCAGACTCCATGTGATGAGTGAATGCCCTGTAGACATAACAGTGGGCTCTAGTCTCCAGAGTTAGCACAGTTGGTGTCATCCTGGATACCTACATAGTGGGTACAATCTTGTAGATACATCACAATGGGTGCTTTCCTGTAAGCTCTACATAATAAACAAGCACCCTGTGGACTTTACACATCCTGCAGCCCCTGCCACCCTGATCTTTCCGACACCTTGACCTTTTCAATCTGTTCTGATTCTTAACTCTCCATTTGAACATCTTCAAGCAGCGATCTGAGCCAGGTCATACCTTGCCTCGGGCCTTGATGCCCTGACTTTTTGAATCTGACCCAGCGCTTAGCTCTCTGTCTGAACAATAGGTTCTGCTGCTTGGATACACCACTATTTCGATTTGACCTGTAAATCTCCACCTGCACATTGTGCTCAGTCATGTCTGGCGCCTGGATTAGATTCGGCCTGATCTTTCATGCACTTCCACGCTCTCAGCGATGCGCCCGCAGCCTCACTTTGCCTCAGTTCTGCCACATTGAATTGCCTAGAGGGAACATTGATCACAGAACTCCAATCTGAAAAATAACCCTCCACTTCCACCCTCTTAGACATTCCACCAAGATCATTTTGTATACCTACAGTGTAATGTAAGAACTGCAATGTACAGTTAGTGCGGAGCAAACTCAGCTGTCCTTGTACCTCATGCAGTCAGAAGCTAAAGAGCAAGGCACCAGAGATAAGGATAGTGAGGAGGTGGTAGTGGGAGGTAGAGGAGTAACAATGGGATTGCTTTGAGTTTGTGGACTGGGCCATGTTCGAGGAATCATCAGAGGATCAAAATGTATACACCATGTTTGTCACAGACTTTATAAAAACAATCATTGACAAGTGTGTCTCTCACAGAATCATTCAGTCTTTCCTAAGCACCAGAAGCCCTGGGTGAACCATGAGATCTGAGGGCCACATCAGTAGCTTTCAGTTCTGGCAACCAAGAAGGATACAAGAGCAACACACACAAAACTCTGGTGGATCTCAGCAGGCCAGGCAGCATCTGTGGAAAATAGGACAGTCTGTTTACACACCAGCTTCAATTCAGGGTGTTCTGTCTCCATTTACTCACAAGCTTTTGATCGGCGAGTTCGGCCTCCATTTACACATCAGCTTCTCATCAGGGTGTTCTGTCTACATTTTCACACCAGCTTTTCATCGGGGAGTTCTGCCTCCGTTTACACACCAGCCTCTCATCGGGGACAGTTTCGGCCGAGACCCTTTGGCAGGGCAGAAGAGTCCCATCTTGACGAAGGGTCTCTGCCTGAAACATCGATTGTACTCTTTTCCACAGATCTGCCTGGCCTGCTGAGATCCCCCAGCATTTCATCTGTGTTACTTCATTTTCCAACATCTGTAGATTTTCTCTTGTTTGTGTTAAGATACAAGAGCAACAGGTACGATCTCTGGAAAGCCACCTCACGGGCAAAGTGACAACTTGAATTATTGAAGGATGCTCGACAGCCGTGGCAGGGCTTGAACTAGCAACTCTTACAAAGCGAAACCAAGTGACAAATGTGACAACAAGGCTTCCCTTCCAGATGAGCTCAATATCTTCACTGTGACCATCAAAACAAGGAGAAAGCTTCACGAGCTCCCACAGGCCCAGATGACCATGTGATTTCAGTTTCTGAGGCTGACATTAGAGCAGGAGGGTGAAACCACAGAATGCATCCAGCCCAGATGGGCTAGCTGGCTGAACACTAAAGTTCTGTGCTGATCAACTGGCTAGAGTGTTCACCGATGTCTTGATATTGACTGGTCTCATCACCACCTAATACAGAAACGCCAACACCCTTGAAGGGAAAATCCTTTAAGAAGTAGTGGATGTGCTCCAGTCCATCACAGGTTAGGCTCTCCCCACCATTGAGCATACCTACACAGAGCACTGTCACAGGAAAGCAGCATCCATCATCAGGGACCCCCGCCATTCAGGCCATGCTCTGTTACTACCCCTCAACCCTCAGGCTCTTGAACCAGTGGGGAGAACTTCACTCAATTTCACTTGCCCCAACACTGAGCTAGTCACACAACCTATGGAGTCACTTTCAAGGACTCTTCATCTCATGTTCTCAATATTTATTGCTTGTCTCAATATTATATGCTTATTTATTATTATTACTTTTTTTTTCTTTTGTTTTTGCACATTGGTTGTTTGACCGTCATGTTGGCTGCATTCTTTCATTGATTCTAATATGTTTATTGGAGTTACTGAGTGTGCCTCAAAGAAAATGAATCTCAGGGTTATATATAGTAATGTATATGTACTTTGATAATAAGTTTACTTTGAACTTTGAACTCCCACAAACATGAATGGAATAATCACTAAATCATCTATTTTGTTTTAGTGATATTTTTTGAAGAACAAATATTGCTGGGACTCTGGAATTAGTTTGTGGCGTTCACTAAAATAATGTAATGTGATTTTAAATTTTGGCTTATTTTAACATCTTATCGACAGTTCGGAAGTTACTCAATACCACACTGTTGCTTTATTCTATATGCCCAAGTGTCAGAACTGGGAGTTCTGACCCTCAGAATTTTGGGGAACTACCCCTTCCCATATTGCAGCACAAGGGAAGTAAAACATCAGTAAAAGAAAGGTTCAGTGGGAAAGCGTCTCAAAATGCCAGTAAGCACATAATGCCAGCCATCAAGTTTGTGCTTAATTTGGTGACTGCCTTTAAATCTCACTGAATGATATGTAATCCATGCTGTTAAGTTTCCCAACTTAACATATTGTTGACACCTCATGAGTAGGAATCATCGGAAGAACGTTATCAAGCAACTTTTGAAGGACCTTTCAACGTGGTAGACCCAAAAATTGTTTATAAGTCATAGATCTCATAGTTCGTTGCCTATTGCTAGCCCTTGCACATGGATTTGATACTGTAAAGCATTGGGCCAAAGTTTTTTTTATAGGTTTTCTACAGCTCTAACCTCTTTAAGGTTATTTGGGCACTCTTTGACAATTGCTATGCCGTATGGTCTTTTCAGGGTTGCTTCCATGAACTGGTGCTCTCAGACTAGAAGGGCATTTGAGATCAGAAAACAACTATTGAACGTTACAGATGGGCGTGAACCAAGAAACCTGACCACTGGGCCCTAATGTAGGGTAGGATGCAGTGGTTGAAAGTTAAAAGGAGCATTTCTGACAACAGTTTAGAATTCTTGTTAAGTGAGTTTTATTTTTCTCTCTCGAGTCTCACTTATACTGTTCAAAACTTAGGGCATTCAGTGCCTGCCTCTACTTAGCCTTGTAAGAGGGCACTGAATATCCTTAATCCAGCACCTCAATTTGATTAAAATTAATGGCTTGCTTGCTTGGTCATAAGCCAATACATTGGTGCAGGGTCACGTGTAGTCTAGACCTGGCTTTGGCAGTACTTGGCTTTATTCTCGCAAGAACTCAAATGAACCAGTCTAGATTTTTACAGCAATCCAGCAAGTTAATCATCACCTCTACTAATGCAGATAAAAAAATTCCATTTTTTATTCCAAAAACAAATTCTCAAACTGTAATTTGATCTTGCATTCCCTTGGCTGTTGGTCCAAACTTCCGATCTTCTAATCCTGTAACAGGGCAATTACACCTGTTTACCTTGATTTATTTTCCTTTGGTTCCAATTTTTAAATCATTTTAGGATTGACTCAAGGAATAAAATTGGTAGATGTAAAGTCAAATGGTTGTAATTATTCTTTTTCTGTATAGAGAAGAGTTGCTTTCTTCCCTTGCTGGGGTCTCAGACTGTTGTACAAAATTCCTGCTGTGAGGACATATTAGGAGCTTAGGCATGCTCACCATGGTTTCTCACTGGTTTAAAATTCAAGAGCTGTGTGCACCCAGATCTTTTGGCACTATAAATAACATTGCCAATCCAGTTCAGGGGTTTGTAGACAGTACAGGAAATACTTCAGATACATTATTATGAATTTAAGTGTGGTCCTACATTTGAGAGAAAATAAACAGAAGTAATGTAACAAGAACGTTATTTTGGATGAAGTGCAGCAAACTGCAAAAACCTATTGTAATGTATTCTTAGTTTCCTACGTATTCTCAAATATAGAGTTATCCCTGGCCATCTCAATCATAACGAGGCTACTGTGAGAAAAGATACTGTCACCAAAATAGATTAGTTTCTTAGTTTATCTATAGTGGCTTTCAACCAATACCAACAAAGCCTGACTGTTCACTTCGTTTCAGTAAATCCATAGCTTTAGTGGTGTTGGGGTAAAAGGGACATGCCTCATTTTCCTTTCATATTCAAACAAATATACACATTCTACAGGGAAACAAACTCACTTTTGAGGACAGAAATTGTAGTTGATAACCTTCTCAACTACCTCCTTCAATTTGTTAATAAATAGCATATGTTTTGCCAACTTCCATACGTAACAAATTTTGATTTCTGAAAGTATCAAATGCTTCTGTGTAAGGCAAGTGTTCAAGGACAACTTGAAGAATGCTACAAAAAAGCTGGATGAACTCAGCAGGTTGGGCAGCGTCAGGACGAAGGGTCTCGGCCCGAAACGTTGACTGCTTCTTTCAACGGATGCTGCCCAACCTGCTGGGTTTATCCAGCTTTTTTGTACGTCTTGATTTGACCACAGCATCTGCAGTGTACTTTGTGTTGAAGAATGCTAGCAGCATCTAAAGGAAGTTTGCTGAGAAGACAGTGTCACTGAAGACAAATCCAAACACTGTAGTTTCTTAGGGGTCAGAGTTCTGAAGTGTATGGTTAAGTGTGTAGAGAACACTTGGTATGGTGACCAATTTGACATTAATAGACAAAATGAAGAAATAAGGTCATTATATACTAAGAAAAATTCTTAAAAGTGGTGCTATTGTTGCACTTTTAAAGGTATCTGCAAAGCATTACCTGTTGGCTTTAAATATGTTCATCTGGAGTAGCAAGAGTGTTCATGCAAGTTCATTTGCCTGGTCTGTTCTCTAACTCACTGACATACACCCTCCCTTCTAATTGCTCCTCTCCTTCTTTCTCCTGATAATTTCTGATTATCCATAACTACTTAAATTTTCCACCCCTTTTGCTCTTTCCTGGCCACCTAAACTTTGTCCTTTTCATTTTTACCATAATTATATCACTCCAAATCGCTCCCTGACTCCAATATCTTGCAAGTTTTCTTCTCCCACACTACCCTTGCCCCACTAATTGTTCCCCTTTGCTCTCATCTTTTCCAATGGCTTCCTAAAAAGGATTTCCTTACCTCTTTCAAAAGGAACATCACAATGCTTAGAGAAACACAGAAAAATTGCTAAAGGAACTCAGCAGACCAGACAGCATCTATGGAGCAAAATAAAGTGCCGAGACCCTTTATCAAATCTATTTATTTCCATTCTTGGATGCTGCCTGAACTGCTGAGTTCCTCCAGATTGTCAGCATCCGTAGAATCTCTTGTATAACAATGCTCTGTGCTTTTGAGAAGCAAAACCTCACCACAAAGTAATAGTCACTACATCCATCCTTTGGTCCTGCTGAAGGTGTACACTTGTCCATTTTGAGAAAAGGTATGGGTGTGATAGTTCCAAGACATATAAGGTAAAAAAAAACCTCTTGTTTATTTACATCTTAATGCATTGGCAAACACACCACCGATGCTGTCTCAGAAACATTCTCCATATTCAGTGGTAAGATAAACAAATCAATATCTATGTCTTTTCTCAGGCCAACATCTCCTGTCTTGAGACCTAGTTCTATCACTCTACAATCTATTATTATGCTGTCAACTACAGTAGGCCACATTGCTCATACACCCAGTACCAAAACCCCACAATTTACAATATTTTAGGAGGTCTGCAGTATGAGATTACCTGTTGAACAGAGAGAAATATTCAAGGATGGCAGAGTTTCCTTTAAGAAGTTCAACATTTCCACCAGCTCCTGGAATCTCAAAATGGATTATGATTGAGAACCTTGAAGCCAAGCATCAGAAGCTCTGTGAAAGCAGTGGAGAGAGGGAACTAGCTTGCAAACTTCCTATCCACCTGTTCCATCAGCCACTATGGCCTCACCTGTGGATGAATCCGCAGTCCCCATATTGACCGCTTCAAAATCCACAAAGCCAGAGAAGAGGGAAATTGTACTCAGTCCCATGAAATTGTCTTTTTTTCAATATATATTCTTTTTTATTTTTTTCAATATATATTCTTTTTTATATATTTTCAAGTTTTTTTTCCTTTTCTTTTGACGATTATTTTTGGGTTTTTTTCATATATAATTATATAGACTTGATTGATTAATGTACCTTTTTGTTGATGTTTAATAGGATATTATTATCCTATTATTAATGCAATTTCAAGTCTATTGTATTCATAACCTATTCATTATTATGTTTTATATATATATATATATATATATATATATATATATATATATATATATATGAAACTCAATAAAAAGATTGAAAAAGAAAGAAAGAAATTGTCTGAGAAGAAATGTGTCATTTGTATTACTGGTTGATTGAGCAGCTAATGAAAATTATCATTGAGCAGCTAAAGAAAAAGAATGAGAGGTGACCTAAATAAAACACATAAGTTCATCGGGGGGCACAACAGAGTAAATGTTGAACATTAGGAGAATTTTGAATGAGGTGACATATTTACAAGCTTCTCATTTAAAACTGAGGTGTGTCAGAACTTCTCGCAGAAGGTCAAAAGTTTCAAAGGTACATTTAATGTCAGAGAAATGTATACAATATACATCTTGAAATGTGTTTTCTTGGCAACCATCCACGAAAACAGAGGAGTGCCCCAAGGAATGAATGGCAGTTAAATGTTAGAACCCCAAAGTACTCCCCCAGCTTCCCTCCCTCCTGCACATAAGTGGCAGCAAACGACGATTCCCCCCCCCCCCCCGCCCCACTGGTTAAAAAAAAGCATCGACACTGGCCACTGAGCACTCAAGCGTGCAGCAAAAGCAACAGCAAAGACACAGACTTGCAGTACTCCAAAGACTACGTGTTCACCTGGTATTCGATATACCACAGTCTCTCTCTCTCTCCCCCTAATAAGGGAGTAAGAGATGTTTCTGTTTCACAGCAAGAGGGGAGACATAACAAACAACTCGCTGGTTTACAATATTAAAAGTCTGTTGCGTCGCTTTTTCCAAGCTCTGTGCCCAAAGATGTCAGGTCTCTGGGCATGCAGCCAAAGATCTTCCAGCTCCAAAGACACACCAGTCCAGGCCACTGAACTGCAATTCGCCCCTCTCCAGTTTGAGGCCTCCAAAGGCAAGCCAAACTCTTAGGCCGTGCCCTGGGCATGTCGGATGACAGCCAGTCGTGACACCCCAAGAGCAGGTCCCGTTCCTGCAAAGAACCAAAGTCAGTGTGTAACTCCAGGTCAAGGTCTTCAAAAGAACCCTGAAAGGGAAAGATAGAGATATTAAAGATGGAAATAGAGCTGTTTCCAAAAACGCAAGCAGAGGAGTTATTGTTTAGTGCCATCTTGACTAAGCTCTGGTGTCAAAATTTTGCTACTCACTACTCCATAGGGGTGTAGAGATGAGATCAAAGTGGATTATTTCAAGAGGAATTAATACATGTTTTTTGAAGATCAAAGACTTGAGGGCTATAGGGAATTGGCACAGAAGAGGAGATGAGATCTGCAGCATGTCACCCATGATAATACATATTGAATGGTGTGACATGCTTCAGGAGACAACTGAATTATCTCTGATCCTGTTTTTCATATTCTGTTACTGTTTTATGGCTGTAACACTTAGTATTATAGAACTATTGGTTTTCTTTGTTGCAATATTGTTTAGTATGAATCTTGGCAGAAGCTGTCCCAATACGGTTTGAGTTAAAGATCCTTCAGTGCTTTATCCCCTTGTGTCCTAAAGAGGTATCTGAGTTTTAAATATGTTCAACCACTCGAGGTGGCAAATTCAAAAGACTCACCACCCTTAGGGTGAGGAATTTTTATTTTATTTAATCTTGTATACTTGATGCTCAAGATCATTGTGACAACAGAACGAGAATCAGGTTTAATATCACTGGTATATGTTGTGAAATTTGTTAACTTTACGGCAGCAGTACAATGAAATACATGATATATAACTACAGAGAAAAAACTGAGTTATATTAAATATATATATTTATTAAATAGATTAAGTTAAAATAAATAGTGCAAAAAAAAACAGAAATAAAAAAATAGTGAGGTAGTGCTCACGGGTTCAATGTCCATTTAGAAATCGGATGGCAGAGGGGAAGAAACTGTTTCTGAACCGCTGAGTTTATGCCTTCAGGCTTCTGTACCTCCTTCCCATGGTAACAATGAGAAGAGGGATGCCCTGGGTGGTGGGGATCCTTAATGATGGATGCCGCCTTCCTAAGGCACCCGCTCCTTGAAGGTGTCATGAGTACTTCAGAGGCCAGGACCCATGATGGAGCGGACTAATTTCACAAGTTTCTACAACTTACTTAGATCTTGTGCAGTAGCCTCCCCATACCAGACAGTGATGCAGCAGTCAGAGTGCTCTCTACAGTACATTTGTAAAAGGTTTTCGAGTATTTTAGTTGATACACCAAATCTCCTCAAATTCCTAATGAAATATAGCTGCTGTTTTACTGTCTTTTTTCTGCATCAATATGTTGCATCTAGGTTTGGTTCTCAGAGATCTTGACACCCAGGATCTTGAAATTACTCACCCTCCACTTCTGATCCCTCAATGAGGATTGGTTTGTGTTCCCTCGTCTTACCCTTCCTGAAATCCACAATCAGCTCTTTGGCCTTGCTGACATTGAGTGCAAGGTTGTTGCTGCGACACCACTCAACTAACTGGTATATCTCACTTCATGCCCTTTCATCACCATCTGAAATTCTACCAAAAATGGTTGTTTCATCAGCAAATTTATAGGTGGCATTTGAGCTATGCCTAACCACACAGCCATGGGTTTAGAGAGAGTAAAACAGTGGGCTAACCTCTGGTGTGCCCATGCTGATTGTCAGCTGAGTGGAGATCTTATTTACAATCTGCACAGTTTGTGCTCTTCTGGTTAGGAAGTCGAGGAGGTACAGAGGCCTAGGTTCTCTAGCTTTTTGATCAGGACTGTAGGAATGACGATGTTAAGTGCTGACTATAATCAATAACAGCACTCTGACATAGTAGGTATTTGCATTGTCCAGGTGATCCAAGACTACATGGAGAGCCATTGAGTTCACATGTGCTGTAGACCTGTAGACTTGTGGCAATAGGCACATTGCAGTGTATCTAGGTCCTTCCTGAGACAGGTATTGATTCTAGACATAGCCAACCTCCCAAAGCATTTCATCACAGTAGGTGTGAGTGCTACTAAACAATAGTTGTTGAGGCCACTCACACTGCTCTCCTTGGGCACTGGTATAACTGTTGTCCTTTTGAAGCAAGTGAGAACTTCCAATTGTAGTAGTGAGAGATCAAAAATGTCTTTGAATACTTCTGCCAGGTACTCCATTGGGCCCTTTGAAAGACAGCTTGGCATCAGCCTCCAAGACAAAGGTCACAGGGTCACTGGATGCTGCAGGGATCCTCATAGCTATGGTTTTATTTTCTCTCTCAAAGCAAGCATAAAAGGCATTGAGCTCATCTGGTAGAGAAGCATCACTTCCATTCATGATGTTGGGTTTCGCTTTGTAGAAAGTAATGGCCTGCAAACCCTGGGGTGCCTCTAACTTCTCCTGGAACTGTTTCTTAGCTCTTGAAAAAGCCCTCTGCAAGTCATACCAGGTTTTCTTATACATACCTGACAAACGCACATCTCTCATTGTTGGTACATGCCTGTCACCCTGACCATTCCCTTTTCTTTGTGTCTTCTGGGAGAAGATGCAGCAGCTTGAAGAAGACCAGACTCAAGAATATCCTCCTTCCCCCTACCATCAGACTTCAGAACTTGTTACCTCTTTCACATCTTTCTTCCTAGTGATGCAGCTACTTTCTCTGTATCTTAGTTCCACCTCTCTCAGTTATTCCATTACTGCCATTGTAACGTTTCCTTTGGCACAACTTCAGAATGCACTCTTATCTTTGCACCATTCTATTGAACTTTACAATATTCCTTTGTTTTGTGCTCAACACTCTATTGATTGTGTGTCTGGTTTACTCTGTGAATTTCACATTACTGAGTTGGTTAGCTAAGCCCAGTAACCCTACTGGGGCATTAGCTGCTGACAGTAGCGTGCCTCTCCCCTATCCTGGGCCAGTCTTTCAAGTTCCCAGGTGTAACCCATTGTACGTCTTCTAGGTGAATGTCCTTCCACTCCCAGAGATGAGGTCTTTTGAGCTTCTGTTGATGTTTTGCAGCTCTGGGCTTTTCAGAGTATGGAGTGCTTGCCCCATGCCTAACCCTCCTTCTTTCTCAGCCAGGCTTGGCACCGTCCATGACTGAATTGAGTTTCATATGAATAATGAATTTTATTGCACCCTGGTGTATACTGCACTAAACAAATCTAATCTGGTCTGCACATTAGTAAGTGAAACGTTTCCAATAAGGTGTAGCATAAAGAAAGGCTGGATACATTGGAATAGTTCCCCTTATTCAGCAGGTATACATTAATTGGCTTGGTCTTGCATTCCTGGCTTGCATGGAAATGTGTGGCCCAAAGTTTGATTGCTTCTTAGTTTGGGCTCCCGATTGATTGGTTACACGTTCTTCAAATGTACCTCCACCCCAGCAGAGCTGGCAATGTTTTATAAGATATACAGCATGCTATTAATATTAGGCATACTTTCCACAAGGAATGATGAAGCCACCTGAAACACATTTTGAAAGTGTTAAAGGTCTCCTCATTCACAGACTTAAGTGAAATTTTGCACCTCATCATTTTTTTTATTGAGCTGCAATATGAAATCAGAATTAAACCCAGATTTTCCCACCAATCTGCCCATCCACTTGAGCACCTGCACATTCTTTCACTGTTATGTCCAAGGGATAGAAAAGGTATTTGCCATAAAATGGGCAGTGTATTTAAATACAATGGTCCCCTTTTTTGTCAGAACAGAACTTGTTTTTATTTACACTCAGTAGCAACGATGTGTACATTGACAAGGAAGACGGATTAAGCTAATAATTACAGACAGTTTAACATCAGTGGTGAGGAAGAGTAAAGAAATGAAACACCTGGAAAGAGTTAACATGCATGAACAAATTTGAAGAGTCTACACCAATTCAGAAAGGGAAAAATATTTGATTAAGTTTTTGTATAACTCATGTTCTCAGTTTTTTAAATTGATTTATTATTATAATTCTTTATTATTATTTCTTGTTTCTTTTCGTATTTGCACAATATGTCAGACTTTATGTGTAGTTTTTCATTGATTCTGATATACTTTTTTCCACTGTGAATGCCTGCAAGAAAATAAATCTCAGGATAGTATTTGGTGACATATACATACTTTGATAATTGGGTGTATTGTTTATTTTCTGCTTTGTAATGAGAGCTTGACAGAAGGCATCAAAGTGTAATTTTGGTTGTGTACATGGATTTTCCAATGAAATACCACAAAGTAGGCTTGTTATTGAACTGCAGTACATGGAATAAAAGCATTAGGCACAAATGGACTACAAAAATCGGTGGGGAAAACAAAATGCCAAATTGTTCATCTGACTGCAAAGAGGTCTGTAGAGAAGTTTTTCAAAGATTGTTTAAAGATTACTTCAAGTGTTTGACAAATTAATGATTTGGATTTCAGGGTACGAAACACAATTTTGTGCAATGGCACAAGTCCTTGAATTGCCTTAAATGAAGGGGTAGATATGAGAGGGTTCAATTTGGCAAAAACATGCTGGTGGAGTGGGTAGGCAGCTGGCATACAGAAGACAACATAGTTACATGTGAGACATTCTGGTATCAAGAATGAGGAGAGACAAGTCATGCTAAGAAGTACATTTTTTTAAAAGGTGCAAGAACAGAAAAGCCAAAGAGCATCTGAGCACAAAATTCTTGACAGAGCAGTCTTCATAGCAGTTTGTAAAGTGCATGATATTTATTAATTGAGTCATAAAAAATTAAGATGTGACGCTAAGCATTTGTAAAACACTAATGAACCCCAAATGGATTTTTGTGTTTTATTCTCAGCACAGTACATTTAAAATCTTTGGGGAGGATAAGGGAGAGATTAATCAAAATGGCTCTAGGAATGAGAAGTTACTGTTTTGTGAGAAGCTGGTGTTGTCGCCTTTGAAGTAAAGAAGGCCTTGGAGATCTGAGGGAATTATTAAAATCAAGAAGGATTTAGATAAGTGACAAGTGGGTCACTAATCAGATGACACAGATTTAAGATGATTGGCACACAATGAGTTTGTTACCTTCTGTTACACAATGAGTCATTTGGATTTAGATTGCACTGCCTGATTGGCTATTGGGAACAGGATCATTGGTCTTCATAACAAATGGGCAAATATCTGACAAGGCGAAAAATTGCAGGGAAAGTTTGAAGAAGTGGAATTAACTGGAGTGCTTTGCAAAGGAACTGTCACAGATTCAATGTGACAAATGTATTCTGCTTTGTAGGTCTATTCTGATTCTTTAGCTCTTAAAAGTTTTTCTCGGATGCCTGGCACTAACAAAGTAGAAAAGGCATGCATTTGAAAGCCTGAATGTTTAGCTTTCTAAAGATTTATTGAAAATTAAAAATTTGATTTTTGAATTGTTGGCATTGCTTGAATAGATGGCATCTACATTAATACTGTACAGCTGTCATCCTGGGCCCAAAACCTCTACTGAGGGCACAGCAGGGTAGATATTGACTTTGTATAGTAACTTACAATTCCTGTTTGTGAGGTGACAGGCCATTTTACATTTCATAGAGTCATGCTGCACAGAAATAAGCCCTTTGTCCCACTGTGACCCTGCTGACATTTTATATCCATCTGTACTAACTCCATTTATCACACTTGTTCCATAATTTTCTATGCATAGGCAATTTAGATTTTGGATTTCAGATTTAAAATTGGATTTATTTATCACTTATACATCGAAATATACAATAAAACATGCCGCTTGTGTTAAAAACACATCCAAGGACATGCCGGGGGCAGCCCACAGGAGTCACCATGCATTCCATTGCCAACATAGCATGCCCACAATATCAGCAGAACAACAAAGGACACAACAAAACAGAACATACCAAGCATCAAAGCAACAACAGCAAAACCAGCCCCCTTCCTCCCTCCATCCCACCTGCACACATACACAGTCTTTTAAGTGCTCGTTCAGCCCTGTTGCTTTTAAGATATTATGTGCGTGTCCCCCTCCATTTTCTCATGTCTAGATTTCATCAGAAAACAAATTACTCCAGACCCTTCTAAACTTTATTACTACATCCTCCGATTTTAGTGACTTTGCTAATGAGGAAATAAATCCTCACTATTCGCTCTGTCTAGGCTTCCCATTTTTTTGCCATTTTGTCATAGAATTATTGTACAACACAGAACTGAGCGCTTTAGCTCACAATGTCCGTGCCAACATTTTGTCCACCTCCACTAGTAATATTAGCCTGCCTCTGGTCCATATCCTTCGATATCTTGCTTATTCGTGGGTTTTTCGAAATGCCTCTTAAATGCAGTGATTGTATCTGATTCCACCACCTCCTTTAGTAATAAGTTCTAGATTCCACCACTCTGTATAAAAGAAGTTCAAAGTACATTCATTATTAAAGTACATATATGTCACTATATACAACCCTGGGATTCATTTTCTTGTGGACATACTCATCAAATCTAAAGAATAGTAACTATAACAGGATCAATGAAAGATCAACCAGAGTGTAGAAGACAACAAACTGTGCAAATATACATAAAAACCAAAACAATAATGAGACCATGAAATAACAAGATAAAGAGTCTTTAAAGTGAGATCATTGGTTGTGGGAACATTGCAATGGACAGGCAAGTGAGTGTAATTATCCCCTTTGTTCAAGAGCCTGATGGTTGTGGGGTAATAACTGTTCTTGAACCTGGCATGTGAGTTCTGCGGTTCTTAGACCTTCTACCTGATGGCAGCAGCGAAGAAAGTGTATGGCCTGGGAGGATCTCTGATGATGGATGCTTCTTTCCTATGACAGCATTTCATACAGATGTGCTCAATGGTTGGCAGGGATTTACCTGTGGTGTACTTGGCAAATTTCCCTCTTTCCCCTTTTAAACTCCTTCTTCTCAAATTAAACCTATGTCCTCTTGTTTTCAATGCCCCTGTTATGGGAAAATAAAGGTATTATCTATGCCTTTTTATCTATCATTTTTATATGCCTCTGTCAACTTCCACTGTTCCAAGGAAAACAAATCCAGCCCATCCAGTCTCTCCTCATTATAGAAATATTTTATACCAATCAAAATCCTTGTAAGTCTCTACATCATCTCTAATGAAATAGTTTCTCTTGTGTGCTGACCAGAAATGCATATAATAGTCCTGTTATCATCTGACCAAAGATTTATAAAGTTGTACCAACATCTCCATTTTCTTATGTAGCATAGCTAGGGCCAGTTTTCAGTTTGCCACCTTTTCCAAGTTATTTACCTGTGCTGCCACCTTTAGGGATCTGTGGACTTGTATACCAATTTCTCTGTTCTTCTGTTCTCCCCAGGGCTCTGTAATTCATATGTTTTGCGCTATTAGATCTCCCAAAATGGTCTTGCAATTGTTGGGAATAAATGTGATCTGCTCCATCCAATTTACCTACTGATCAATATTATTCAGTAACCTCAGAACATCCACCTCACAATTAACACCATCACTTTGCACATCAGTTCCAACTTCTCAATACATCTCAAAGCATTGACTTCCATTAACCAGAAGCTGAAGACATAGCTGTTAAGTTTATATGAGTTATAACACCAAAGCTATTAGATAAGGGATTATATTATACAATCTCCAAGGCTGTTATGGAGTTGAAAAAGGATCTAGTGCTTTCCCAGCATACATGACAAATAAACTCTTCTGGGGCTTCCAGCTGGATGCAGGTATCGAGCTTAACTGACATTTCAATGACAAATTCTGCCACCTTCATCAGAAATGATGCCTAGGCATGTCTAGCCTAGAGGATTATATACCCCTCTCCTCAACAAATCAGGTTTCCACTGTTCCACCTTGTTTACAGTTGTATTCCAGTTCTTGGAGCAAGGTTTTCATCTTTGTTAAAATTCTTGTTCTCTAATCTTATTTCAATGGCTTCCTTCACCAGGCAACCCCAAAAGCAATTGGCACGGCACAATAGTTTTGTGACGTTAAAGTCAATCCTATTGCTGTTGCGTTTGCAGTATTTTGCTACCACTGATTTCTCCAGGTAACCCAAATGGTCCTTGATGCGGGTTTCCACTGTGCATCCCGTATGACCGATATACGTTGCTCCACATTCACAGGGAACCCTGTAAATACAAGCCATCCTGAGTCCCAGGTCATCTTTGACCCGCATAAGCTGGAATTTGAGCTTCCTAATGGGTTGGGGAATGGTACTGATACAGTATTTCTTTGGGATCCTGGCAATCCTTCCAGAACCCATGAAAACATAGGTTCTGGAGTTATTAGAGTCCTGCATCCATGGCTTTTGGGAAGATGCTGTGCCTTGTTGAATTCTTTCAAATTGCAGTAGATTGATGAATGGATCTAATTTTGTAGAGATTGTTTAGCAGAAATTTATCCATGGTCACTTGTGCCAAGTAAACATTCAAATGCTGGCAATGCAATGCAGTCAGCTTTTGAAATTCAGTTTCATTGATGTCTGTTAAAAAATATTGTACACATTCGCTCGATTAGTCCTGGTATTTTATAGCTGTGGTTTAGATTTGGTGTATTGAGAAGACAAAGCAGTGACTGCAGGTAGAGATTCAAAGGAAAATTAATTTCAGTATTCCTGAATAAGAAAAACATGGTGAACCAACTGGCCTTTCTCAGATTGCTTTTTTTTAATGTGAGTTATCTGTTTCTGGGATGGTAAAAGTTTGGGCCTCACTGACAAATTAGAGCTACGGACTACAGAATATGAAACCAGAGTTTTGCACCAAGTACCAAGTATATATTTTCCCACAGACTCGTGCTTTTTACAGTAAACGTTCTCCCTGCCACGAATGAACCACAGTTCTTTAGCTCCTTCCAACATGTCTGCAATACCATTTTCTTCTTGGGTCTGCAGTGCCATGGGTATACCTGGCTCTGTTGTGCATAGATCTGCACAGATGGTGAGGATTTTGAAGGCACCCTGTCTGGGCGGTCCAAATAACCAAGATGTTGCTTCAGTTTATTTCTGTCTCTTTCTTCCTTTGCCCTTGTTCTACAGAGATTTGAAGCCTTGTTGATTTTTTGCTTAACAGATCTCTCACTCTGTAAAGAATCTGATTTGGGAAAATTTTCTGACAAAGTCTCTTTATTTTTGATTTATTTCATGGAAAATTGGGTATCCAATGAATAAACCCTGGGAGGTTCTGAGCCATGCTTTTGGACATAGATCTACCATAAGAAAAGCTTTATTGTGCCAGGGTATCTTTTGGAAATCAGGGCTTATGTACACTGCATAGAAGGGCTAATAATAAAAATATACCCACAAGTCTGTAGATGGGAAGAATTAATGAGGAAGTTTGCACCATTAGTTCCATTGTAAGTACAAAGCTATTCAGAATTGGGATCTATTTCTGTTTACAAAGTCTAATAAAGTTAACAAAAAATGAGTATTCTGTTAGCAATTGTGATTTTTTTGAGGAGGCGTTTCTATGAATTGCAGACTGCCTCAATTCACTTCCCAAAAATAAAAATGCCTTTCTGTTAACAAAATCACCATGACCAATAACAGTCGGGCTGTTTGCCATTAAACAGGAATATATAGTATCCTCTGAGACTGCCTGCTGTGCGGCAAGTACATACAATAACCCACGAGACTGCCTGTTACAATGCAGAGTTATACACTAACTCTGAAATCTGCAAGCTACAAGGGAAGGATATCCTTCCGCCCTTGAGACTCCTGCTTCATCAGGAATATATAGTAACCTTCAAGGCCCTTTACTTCAAGGCAAAGCTATAGCGTACCACTTGAGACGGGGATATAGGTTAATTCTTGAACTTGCCTGTTACAGGGAGGGAATACTGAACAGGTTCAAGAGAACCTGGTACTGGATAAGGTTTTACAGTAGCTTTTGAAAATGCCTTCATGAGGCAGGGATTTACAATGTCTATAAAGCAGGATGCCCAGCAAATCTCATGAATATTTGGTGCAAGACAGTGTAATCCTCAAGCGTACATGCTACAAGGTAAATACATACAGTGATCCCTGAACGCAGTCTTCAATTTTTATTTGCAAGGATATTCTCTCTAGTTTATAATAATCAATGTTACAGTAGTTGTAGATTCTGTGCTAGTATAAACTTTAGCCAAATAGTTGAAAGTTATAATGAGATTTGGAAGAGGTGAAAGATTTTTCATGAAGTATTTTGATAAAATAAACTAAGTCAGAGAAAATATTTTCACTGAGATTCACTTACCCGAAGACCCAGCTTTAAGGAAGCAGATTCAATAATAACATTCAAACAAGGAACTAGATAAATAGATTTTAAAAATCCGGGCTAAGTAGAAAGTAGAGAAGGGACTAATTACATATCCCTTTCATGGAACTATCACAGGAACAATGGACCAAATTGCCTCGTCCTGAGCTGTATCCTTGTATGATATTCCACGAAACAAAATTTTAAATAAAATGAAGTTAATTGAACAGGAGCAATCGTAGCTAACCAAAGATCTACAATCTCTGTAAGGGGAAAAGATGGAATAGGAGTTTTAGGTGGATTTTGCCTTTACTGTTTTGATTGTCCTTTTGTGCACTTTGTATATAGTTCAATTTTAATGTCATTCAACCATGCATGAATTTTCATGAATACATCTAAACGAAAGAGTGTTGCTGCAAGGCTAAGGTGCAAAACACAGTACCAACAGTTATACATGCACATATAAGACAGCAGTAAAATATAGTCACACAAAAAAAATTCCAAGTCCCTGAGTCAGTGAGTGTTGCAGCAGTCTGCAGTTGAACATGATACATCATGTTTTCTGCAAAGTAAACACTAGAGGATTCATGTATGATGCGCTTCCCGATCACCGGTGGTTGTCACTGACACTACTCACCTGGGTAGCTACAAGCAAGCGACACCGCAATGTAAGGCCCAGTCCTCGCTACCACCAAGGACACACAGCTCCCTGTCGTCCGCTCCCGCCATTCACCAATAAGCCAGTATATCGGACTTGCAGAGTTTCACATTAGCAACGTCCATCATGGTCTTGCTATCACAGAAAAAGTGACTAAAATTTTCACTTGGTTTTAGACTTTGCGCCTATCCGTCACAGTCAGCAGCAAGATCCGTACCAAGTCCAGCTCCTTCAGTTTCTCCACCAATGAGCAACTCACTGATGGAGTGGACCTGCAGTACTTTAAGACGTTAATGTCCAGCTGGGCCTTGCAATCATTAAAAACACATTTAATAAAGACAATAACACCTTTGATTGGTCTCATTGAAGCCACTACATCTGAGTGCGTCACCATCTTACTGGAAATACACTATTCCACTTTACTGAGATTACATTTGAAGAACTACTAAATTACACTGAGGTAAGATCATCTAAGCCCATCGTGACTATCCTTCCATGCCAGTTGGCCCTCCTTATCCGCGGATTCAACCAACCACGAATCAGGAAATCCCGGAAGCTCTCTCTCCAGCACTCATTGTTTGAGCATGTACAGACTATTTTTTCTTGTCATTATTCCCTAAACAATACAGTATAACAACTATTTACATAGCATTTACATTGTATTAGGTACTATAAGTAATCTAGAGATGATTTAAAAGTACAGGCAGTCCCTGGGTTATGAATGAATTCCGTTCCTGAGTCCATCTTTAAGTCGGATTTGAAGTCGGGACAGGTACATCTGGTATTATTTAGCGTCAGTTAGTCAAACGTTTTTCTTAGTATATAGTATATATTTTACCTTTCTATGCATATAAAACACTTAAGAAACATACGTATTTCAATAATTAAACCACTGTGTTGCTTAGTACTAATTGTAGCTTTCATCGGGGCAGGGCCTTTCACATGCTGCATTAAAATTGTTCCAATCGTTGACTGACTGTAGCCTAACGATTTTCCAATGACCGATGGTGTTTCACCTCTTTCTGATCGCTTTATTACTTCCACCTTATTTTCAATCATGATCGTGATTATTTTTTGTGAACAGGAACACTGAGGATTCACAGCTCCGCCGCTGGGCCCTAATGTCCACCACACTGAGACAGGTTAAATAAGGGACTTGAGCATCCGCGTTTTTTGCTATCCACGGGGGGTCTTGGAACCAATCCCCTCCGGATAAGGAGGGCCGACTGTACTTATCGCCACTGAATATCTTATTGTACAATATTAATTCTTATTCTTAATCAAACACATAAAGGTTGAGATATTTCTTGTGCATTTCACTTTAGCTCTGTCATGGGATTTCCTTAACTCTCTATTTTTTGCACTATTTGCAATTTATCTGGATGAGCCTAATTCAGAGAACATGTAATCCATTCCTTTAATGCATGGAGGTTACAATAACTAACCTGTTACTTTTGTCTCAGGCTCTGGAGTATTAATAGCATTCTAGATTCCAATGAAATACAAGCAGGCGTAAACACAGAATTATCTCTGTAAAACAAAGGGGAAAATTGGAAGAAAAGCTTTGCCTAGAAAATAAGTAGAAAATATACTAAATTCTTTGTGTACCCTGAAAGAAATGCTGTTCTACAATGGTATAGGGAGTTGGTATATTGTTTATGATTCTGATCTCTTAATGGAAGGAAAGGATATATTTTCCATGAAGTGACTATGGCAAAAGTTCACGACACTATTTCTTGGAATGGTAGTGCTGTTGCTCTGTACTGTGCAAAAGTAGGCTGAGTGCCTCAGTTAATGTGGAGTGGAAAACAAGTCAGCGAGGGTGGAGCACCATGGAAAAGGGTGTGGGACAGATGGTAGAGAAGGAGTATCAGGACGGGTGGTGGCGCTCCCAGCCCTGAGACACCAGGCAACATTATTTGATTCCAAGCAATTGGTTTATTGATTATTATAGAATATCTGCCAGGTGCTTCCTACTCTCTCCCCTTTCCCTTCCCCTTTTCTCAACCATGATTCCCCTCTCTGGATTGAAATAAGCTACAGAAATGTGTGAACTCAGTCAGCTCCATCATAAGCATTAGCCTCCCCAGCATCCAGGACAACTTCAAAGAGAGATGCCTCAAAAAGGGGGCATCCAAGGATAAGGAACCCTATGACGCAGGACATGACCTCTTTTCATTGCTAACTTCAGGGAGGAGGTACAGAAAGCTGAAGGCATGCACACACACTCAGTGGTTTAGGAATAACTTCTTCCACTCTGCCATCAGATTTCTGAATGGACTTTTTTTCTCTTTTTGCACTATTTATTTAATGTAACAGTTTAATATATATTTTTTACTGTAATTTACAGTTGATTATTATATTTTGCATCATACTGTTGCCATATAACAACAAATTTCACAACTTACACCAGTGATATTAAACCCAGTTCTGACTCTCCCTGCCCCCCTCCCACACTCAATCCACAATAAAGACCCATGTCAGAATCAGGTTTATCATCACTCACGTGTCATAAAATGTGTTTTTTTTTTTCTTTTGCGGCAGCAGGATAGTGCAATACGTAAAATTACTACAGTACTCTGCAAAAGTCTTAGGCACCCTAGCTATATATGTGTGCCTAAGACTTTGCACAGAACTGTATACGTAGGAACTTTACACTTGATGTTTCTTCTGATTGAAGAGCCTAAAGCTAAGGATTGCAACCTCAAAATAATGAGTAGGCTATCAGGATTGAAGCAACTTTCAGTCAAAGGATGATGAATCTTTGTTGAGAAAGAAGATCACTCTTGGCCTTATTGAATGGCGGAGCTGGGTAGAGGGGTTGAACAGTCTGAGTGATCGATTCATGCAACATGGAAAAGGCCCTTAAGCCCATCTTGCCCATGCTGGCCAAGACTTCTAACTGAGCTAGTTCCATTTGCCTGAATATACCTTTAAACCTTTACAATCTAGGATGGAGATTGGTACCATTCTGAAGTTATCTGAAAGAGAGAAGGTGATTAATTGGGCTTCCCTCCCCTAACATTGTCCCATCTCAATGCAATGTCGTTGAAACCTAACAATACTGAAAGTGTCGAGAGACTTGCAGAGATTTATAAAATTATCAACTGCTCAACGTGGAGATTCGTTGTGCCATCTTCTCAATTAACATATTTCAACTGATTCTCACCACTTGAAGGGTTTTACAAATAACAGTCACCTTTTACCAATATTAACTATATTTTTGAAGAACTCCCGAAGGATTAACAGCATGTGAATGTTGAAATTTGTGGGCTAATTTTAACTTCCTGCCCATAAGGAGAGCAGGTGTACAGTTGGTGCAGGAAGAGTGTGTAAGTGGGAGAGGTATACAGTTGGTGGAGGAGGAGTGTGGAATTTGAAACAAAGGTTTCAAAGGTTTATAACTGATCCAGAAAGTATGTGTAAATGGCTTTGAAGGTGTACAGTGGTACAGGAAGAATGTATAAATAGGAGCAAAGGTATTTATACATTACTGCGGAGAGGAAGTGTGTAAATTGAAAAGCGAGTGTGCAGGTGCTGCAGGAGAGAGTATGTGCTGCTTTCTTCTATTAATAGTGAATTGGAATGCTTGTTTTGTGTTTGGTGTTTGTCTACATGTAAGCTTCTAGATTTAATACAAATATTTTACCATTGCCTGATGCATTCCTCAATCTTTTTTGCACATAGCTGGATCAGGTGCAAGAGAAGTTGTGTAAGTGCTGAAGTACTTTGGAAGTGTTTTTCTGAACTGTTTTAACACCATTTTCTTTATCCTTCTTTCCCATATTTCTGCTGTTTTTATTAGTATTAAATGGGCAGTAGAACAGTGCAGTCTCAATGACTTTATTGTGATGTGCAAATTTTAAGACCAATGCTTGATCCCATTTGTCTGCATTTCTGGATTATTTAACATTCCTTTCATAAAGTGTCACTGATTTCAATTTGTTGAATTTTTTTCCCATGTGCTTGCAATTTTTCTAAAGTTCTGCACTGCTACACATTAGATAACATGGATCTGTTTTAATCCCATGCTCAAGATAATCACGGAGACAAATTAGTATGTACTATATGTAATGCATTGATGTTAATCAGAAAAGCTAATGAAAGAAAATGCTGTTTGAGGGGTATTTTCACTCAAGGAGATGCTACCCCCAAAATGCAAAGTATTAAACCTAAAATGATTTTCAAGAACAAAACATATCCAAATGAGAATTTACATTTACTTAAAAACTACATAGAATAATTAAAGGTATAATGAATGAAAAGCAAAAGAATCTGAGTGAAGAAAGAGACAGCTCCATCTGCAAAAAGCTATATTTCCTGATGGTCCAGCCATTTTAATTCCCCATTCCCATTCTGACACGTCAGTCCATGGCCTCTTCTTCAGCCACAGTGAGATCACTCTCTGGGTGGAGAAGCAAACCTCTCTCTAGGTAGTGTCCAACCTAATGACATAAACATTGATTTTCTTTCCAGTAATTATTTTACTCTCTCCTTTCCCTCTTCTATTTGCCACATTAGCAATTACCTCTTCTCCTTACCTCCCCTTCCTTCCCTTTCTCCAATGGTCCATTCTCTTCTCCAATCAGATTCCTCCTTCTCCAGCCCTTTGGCTTTTTCACCTGTCAGCTCCCAGCTTCCTACTTCATCCCAACCTTCCTGGTTCCAGCTTGTCCTCTTTCCCCTACCCTACCTTTTTATTCTGGCACCTTCCCCCTTCCTTTCCAGTCCTGATGACGAGTCTCAGCCCAAAACGTCGACTGTTTATTCATTTCCAGGGATGCTGCCTGACCTGCTGAGTTCCTCCAGCATTTTGTGCATGTTACTTTTGAACTGAATGAGCAAATCTAATTCTTTAAATGTTTTTTTTTTCTTCGCTGTTTAGGATTTATTAACTGATAATGGCTATGTAGGTGATAAACATATACTTTTTTCACAACTTTTTTTTCCAATTATAAAGGCAGCAAAAAGGAGACATATTCACCTTCAGTTCATTATTGGCATCAAACTCAGTGAAATGAACGTTCCTATGCCTGCTCGACTGCTCCTGAGAGTATAGAGAGCCTCAATCTTATAGGCTGTTTCTCTGTGGCCATCTGTCCAATCAGCCCTTCCCTTGCTCAGATGCATACTTAGTTTGCCATTTGGTGCTGGAGAAGATCATTAGGAATTATTTATATTGCATATCATAAGCAAAATAACCAGAAAAAACATCTAGCAACGCTGATCATGTCCTAACTATTTGAATGTTTGCTGCCTCTTCCATTCAATTTGCAGACATTCACAAGTGGCACGCTACTTAGTATTGATATTTTTACAGTATTTCCTTCCCTGACAGGAACACTTTAACAAATGATGTGCGGCACAGTAGCTAGTATAATAATTGCCCACACACAAATAATTTGCATATAAATTCTAATATTGGATATTATTCATCTTTAAAATTATTGCGATGTGTTATTTGAGCTTGTCATAAACTCTCTGATGTTTTCCTTATGTGTGGAGTCTTTAATTACCATTGCTTGGATTTTAGAAATGCCATTGTTTGCTCTTTGTTCTGTCTCAGATTGCAAGGAATTTCTATTATTTGGATTATCTGGTATAAAGAGAGTGGAATGCACTGAGCAGATGTTATTTTAGACATGTTTTGTGTTATCACAAACACTTACAGAATGTTCAAGTCAAACATACAATAGACAGTTAGCTGGAAGATTTATAAAAACAGGAAAGCAGAGAATGCATACAGCTAGTTGGATCTGAGTTCTGTCACACTTGCTGCTATGAAATGGTAACAACCGAGCAAATATTGATTCATAGAGAACTGGCCAGTGCCAAGAATCTTAAGAAGTTTTGTGAGTCTGGCATTTGATGTGACTGATCACCATCGATATCAAATGACCAGTCCGTCTGTTAGCATTTACCTCGAAATGTAGAGGAAGATACAGTTTGTCGTGCACATCTGGATGTGTTGAATTAGTGGTAGGGGGTGGTGGGTGGTGCAGTGCTTAATGTGAGTGCTGATTGTAAAATATTTACAGTTAGAAATTGATCAGAAGAATAAAATCCACCAGAAAGACCAAAGAAAACCACCAAACCCTGATTTGTAATGAAAACTCAGCACTGGTTTAATGTTACTTGGATAACCTTCATTCAGCACACAGTTAGGCAATACTGAAGCAATATTGAGAAACATTGCACAGTCCCATAATTTGATTATTGTTCACAAAAAAGAATCCCAAAGCACCTAAATTGGTATTGAAGAACACAGATATTTCAGTGATACCTGCAACAAGCAGACTGCGACCTCAGACTGCTCTATGCTACTTTGATGAATTGAACCTATTCACGTCAAAGACTTATCCTTTGATGCGTAACTTCGCTGCTCAGTTTGTTAGAAAAGTCACAATTTTTGCAAGTTTCTAATGTTCAAAGGACCATGAAAATGATTAAGCTACATGGATTAAAAAGGAACTGCCAGGATATCAGGTACCTGAGATCTACCATGCAACTTTACTGGAAAGTCAACAGCATGAAGGGAGGAAGAATGCCGGTTATCAGTTCATATATGAATCCTAGATCAGAAGTGAAATACGAGGAAGGAGGCATATTAAAATGAACAAGAGGTAGGAAAATAGAGAGAGATAAAAATATAGAGGCTAGAGGCCGAGTAAGATAGCCCGTCCTGTGTATATGAGTGCGTAGGAGGGAGGAACAGGACGTGTTTTGCTTTTGTTGTTTTGTTGTGTTCAGCATTGTGGACATGCTGTGTTAGTGCCAGAACGTGTGACATTCCAGCACACATCCCTCGGGATGCAAATGACACATTTCACTGTATGTTTCGCATATGTGTGATAACTAAGCTTGGACCTTGAATCTTGAAATATAAAACAGCTTTGCCAAACATCTCTATCAAGAAAGAAATGGCGTGATATTAAATCCGTAACACCAGATACTCTGCAGCTGCTGGATCTTTAGAAACACGTACAATGTGCTGATGGTACTCAGCATGTCAGGCAGCACCCATCGAGGGAAATAAATTATCATCATCATGATTATTATTATTATTATTATTGCTTATGTCCCTTCCTTTCTCATCATGATAAAGGGTTTCAGCACTAAAGGTTAACTATTCATTCCCCTCCATAGATGCTGGCTGACTTGCTGAGTTCCTCCAGCATTTCTGTATGATATTAAATTGGGAAATATGTCTATTATTGTGAGATGTACCAATATACAGTAAAATACTTGTCTTGCATATCATTCATACAGATCAATTCATGACAACAGTGCATTGAGGTAGTGTGGACTCACTTTTAAAGACTCTACTCATGTTCTCAGTGATATTTATCTATTTATTTAGTTTGCATTTGCAGGTTGTCGCCTTTTGCACATTGGTTGCTTTTCAGATTGTGTGTGCAGGTTTTCATTGACTATTATATTTCTTTCTTTCACTGTGAATGTCTGCAAGAAAGTGAATCTCTGGTGACATACACTCAGTGGTCATTTCATTAGGTACCTCCTGTATGTAATAAAAAGGCCACTGATGTATAACCCTGGTCTTCTGCTGCTGTAGCCCATCCACCTCAAGGTTCCACGTGTTGTGTGTTCAGAGATGCTCTTCTGCACACATTGTTATTTGTCGCCTTCCTGTCAGCTTGGACCAGCCTGGCCACTCTCCTCTGACTTCTCTCTTTAATGAGGCGATCTCACCCACAGAGCTGCTGTTCGCTGGATGTTTCTCACAAAGTTCTCGGCAAACTCTAGAGACTGTTGTGCGTGAAAATCCCATGAAGATCAGAAGCTTCTGTGATACTCAAACCATCCCATCCAGCACCAATGATCAATGTACAGTCAAAGCCACTTAGATCAAATTTCTTCCCCATTCTGTTGTTTGGTTTGAGCTACAGCTGAACCTCTTGTGCATGTCTGCGTGCTTTTATTCCTTGAGTTGCTGCCACATGGTTGACAGATTAGATATTTGCATTTATGAGCAGGTGTACAGCTGAGTGTATATGTGCTTTGATAATAAATTTACTTTGAACTTTGTTCCAATGGAAGATTGGAGAAGAGAGAATGTGTGGAGTGGGAGGGGTCATTAGTTATGCTGGCTGCCTTGCTGAGGTAGGAGGTGTAGACAGAATCCATGGAGGAATGACTGGTTTCTGTTATGTGCTCAACTGTACACAACATAGCAGTTTCTTGCGGTCACTGGCAGATCAGTTGCCACACCAAGCTGGGATGCATCCAGATAAGATGCTTTCTATGGTACATCCATAAAAATTGATGAAGATCAACGAGAAAATACCTCCTGAAGAAGTAGAAGAGTTAGTGATCTTTCTTGGCCATAGCATCTATGCAGCTGGACAAGGACGGGCTGTTATGATTTTCGCTTTTAGGAACCTGAAGCTCTGAAACCTCTCGTCCTCAGCACCATTGACGTAAACAGGAGCGTGTCCAATGACCCCCTTCCTGACTCTTCAGTTTCGCTGACATTGAGAGAAAGGTAGTTGTCATGACACTACGTTACTAAGCTCCCTACTTCCTTCCTGAACTCCGACTCATTATTACTTGTGATGCCCACTATGGTGGTGTCATGGGTGGACCTGTAGGTGGAGCTAGAGCAGGATCTGGCCATGCAGTTGTGCATGCATGGGGAATAGTTTAGGGAGGCAGAGGGCAAGATATTACAAATCGTGCAATGCTTAAATTATAAAATGTATGTAGCCTTGAAATTTGAAACGTAAAATCATGGAAAAACTGAGAACGGATATGGAATTGAAACAGAGTTAAAACTGTGGGAAAGTAATCCCCAAAATTAGTGTTCAGCCCAGTTGGTTGCCTAGTTATTCTGAGAAAGTTATTGTAGTTCTTGATACTTGTGTTGAGCTGTATTGAAATAGTGCCAGTACAACATTGGGAAAGAAGAGAGAGTTAAGGTGGGGAGGTCCAAGTTTGCATCGGTATTTGTTAGTGTTCCTGTTGATCTCAGCTCTTGTAAAACAAGATACTGTGTTGCAAGAGAAGTTGTGGAAAACCTTTTAATGTTTCTTAGAAAACTTTCTACTGAAATTATTTCAATGCAAGCATATTTATTACTGGAGTTATTTTTAAAATAAATATTTCTGGTGTAATGACTAACAGCTGGTAGAGAAACAAAAATGTTAGCTGATGGGCACAATGGTCAATGATATTCAATGGTTTTAGATTTAAAGTTACAGTCTGCTCTCAGACATCCAGCATCCATGGGGAATGGGGGTAAGGGAGTGCCAATTTCATGAATATGTTGGTTGTACGAGAATTATTGAAAAAAACATTACCTACCACAAATGTTTGTATTCAGTACATAAATTTCTGAATTATATGCCATCTCTTTACCCTTTTAAACAGCAATATTTTACTCTGCAATTCTGTATTAAGGCTAATCAGCATTAATTTAAAAACAGCAGCAATAAATCAAATGAATGACTGTATTTACTGTCACATGAAGTACCAGATCTACAAAAAGAAAGTTGTCATTAATCAGCCTATAATTGTACTATCCTTGTGTGGAAATGGAAATAAACTAAAAATGTCAGTTCACACTTATTTTGTATGACACTTGATATACAATTAATCATTTGAGTTTAATTTTATAAAAACAAATTTTTGCCAGTTGCGTGAGATTTCTGAACGCGTGGGTACTGGATAATCAAGAGTTTACTGTTCAGTGAAAATGTGCTTATGTTATGTGAACTGTGGAGGCTACCTGAATCATCAGATCAGCACCAATTCCCCTGCCACCATCCAATATTATTCCTTGGACTCTGCCCAACCTGCAGAATTAAAAAGACTCATAGAGCTTTGGAAAAGTTGGCATATGTAAAAGAAGCAGACATTGTTACTAGCAACAAGATGAAAGGAAACCTTTTGATGCACCATCCACCCTTACCATGATTGTATCCCATTTGCTGAGATTAGTACTTACTTAGATAGTGATGTCATCTGTAAGTTTTTGCTCATACTTTTGGTTCTATACAAACATCTGAAATGACGGAAAGCTTTGGAGAAGATGCAGGAGAAGTTTAGCAGTATGCTGCCTAGATGAGAGGCCATGTCTGTAGGAGAGATTGGATTGATTAGGGATGACATCTCTGGAGCATTTGAGGCTGAGGAGTGATCCGATAGAAGTTTATAAAGTCAAGAAGCATAGGCCAAAAGACGATAAGACACATCTGCAAAATTAGGCTATTCGGCCCATTGAGTCTGCTCTATTTTTCAAGCGTGGCTTATTTATTTTCCCCTTCGTCTGCATTCTTCTGCCATCTTCCCCAAACTTTTGATGCCCTGACTAAGTAAGAACCTTTCAACCTCTGCTTTAAATATACCCAATGACTTGGCCTCCACAGCTGTCTGTAACAATGAATTCCACAGATTCACCACCCGCTGGCCAAAGAAATTCCTCATCGTATCTGTTCTAAAGGGACATTCTTGTACTGTGATTCTCTGTCCCTGTCCTAGGTTCACCCACTATTGAAACATCATCTCCTCGTCCACTGTATCTAGGCCTGTCAATACTATTTCAAGCCCTCCCCCTGCCGAGTCTTCCGAACTCCGTTGAGTACAGGCTCAGAGCTACAATGCCTATACAAATTATGAACTGGTACCCCCTCCCAGAAGTTTTCATGTTTTATTGTTTTACACCATTGAATCATAGTGAATTTAATTTGGCTTTTTAGACACTGATCAATAGAAAAAGAATCTTCATGTCAAAGTGAAAACAGATCTCCACAGAGTGATCCAAATTAATTACAAATATAAAATGCAGAATAATTGATTACGTAAGTAATCACCCCCTTTAATATGATACACCAAATCATCACTGGGGCAGCCAATTGGATTTAGAAGTCACATAATTAGTTCAATGGAGATCACCGTGTAAAGTCAAGGTGTTTCAACTGATTGTAGTAAAAATACACCTGTATCTGGAAGGTCCAGCTGCTGGTGAGTCAGTATCCTGGCAAGAACTACCCCCAGATGAACATTCCAAGCAGCATCGTGAAAAGGTTATTGAAAAGCATAAGTCATGAGATGGATGCAAGAAAATTTCCAAGTCTCTGAATATCCCTTAGAGTACAGTTCAGTCAATCATCAAGAAATGAAAAGAAAATAGCCAGCAGTAAAGCTGGCTAGAGCAGGCCATCCTCAAAAACTGAGTGACTGTGCAAGAAGAGCACGAGTGAGGGAAGCCACCAAGAGACCTTTGACAACTCTGGGGGGGTTACAAGCTTCAGTGGCTGAGATGGGAGAGACTGGGCATTCAACAACTGTTGCCCAGGTGCTTCACCAGTCATAGCTTTATGGGAGAGTGGCAAAGAGACGGCCACTGTTGAAAAAAACTCACATGAAATCTCGGCTAGAGTTTGCCAGAAGGCATGTGGGGAACTCTGAAGTCAGCTGCAAGAAGGTTCTATGGTCTGATGAAACTAAAATTGAGCTTCTTGGCCATCAGACTAAACACTATGTTTGGCGCAAGCTGAGCACAGCACATCAGCAAAAACACACCATCCCTACCATGAAACATGGTAGTAGTTGCATCATGCTGTGGGGATGCTTCATTGCAGCAGTCCCTGGAAGGTTTGTGGAGGTAGAGGGTAAAATTAATGCAGCAAAATATAGGGAAATCCTGGAGGAAAACTGATGCAGTCTGCAAGAGAACAGTGACTTGGGAGAAGATTTGTTTACCAGTAAGACAATGACACCAAGTATAAAGCCAAAGCTACACAGGGGTGGCTTAAAAATAACAAAGTTAAAGTTCTGAGTTGCTCAGTTAGAGCCCGATCCTCAATCCAATTGAGAACTTGAGGCTGGACGTGAAAAGGGCTGTTCACTCACAATCTCCATGCAATCTGACAGAGCTTGAGCAGTTTTGTAAAGAAGAAACTGGAAAATTTGCAGTGTCCCGATGTTCAAAGCTGATGGAGGTCTATCCACACAGACTCAAGGCTGTAATTGCTGCCAAAGCAGCATCTACTAAATATTGATTTGGAGGGGTTGAATACTTCTGCAATCAATTATTTTGTGTTTTATATTTGTAAATAATTTAGATCACTTTGTAAAGATATGTTTTCACTTCGACACGTAAGAGCCTTTGTCTGTTGATCAGTGTCAAAAAAGCCAAATGAAATCCACTGTGATTCAATATTGTAAGACAATAAAACATGAAAACTTCCAAGGGGAGTGAATATTTTTTATAGGCACTGAACGTAAAACTCCTCATACATTAACCCTTTCATTCCTGAGATCATTCTCATGAACTTCATTTGGACCCACTCCAACGGCAGCACATCCAAGATGCCCAAAACTGCTCACAATACTCCAGAGGGCATGTATTTAAGGTGAAACTTCCGTTTTAAGATGGCACTACTGAAGTTGGGTGACAGCTTACTAGTAGATTAAAAACCAAGAAATTTAATTAATACCATTATTAATAACACTCTTTGTGAAGTAAATTGTGGTAAGCTATCACCACAAGCAACGAAGAAGCGGCAGAAGGCAAAACAAATTCGTGGATGTTCACGCTGATCCACTCCAAAATCGATGCACTTGGAGTTGCAGCCATGCTGGTTGGAGTGGACAATTAGGAGAAGGGAAGATGGGACAGAAGAATTCTGATACTCATGCAGTTAAAGGTCGAGCCAAATCGGAGAGGTCAAGAACAGCTTCTACAGCAGCAAAATCAGGGTCTGAAGTGAATCAATGGGCAGCATTCAAGGCCCAGAGTGACTTACTGTGGCAAAGCTCAGGTCCTAATTCGAGGTACAGTTCGCTGTATCGATGATCTAAATGCCGGCCCAAATAGACTGGAAAGGCAGGGCATCAAGAATCCGGCAAGGTTGGATCACTCTGGGTGCTGAGCCGATTTGGAGAGGTCGAGAACGACTCCTTCAGCAGTGAAACCTAGGCCCAGAGCAATTTGCCGGCTGTGGGGCCCAGGTCCTAGTGTGAGGTTCAGACAATTTAAATGTTGGCCCAGTTAGTCTGGGGGTTTCTGTCTCCACAACGTTAAGGCTGTGAGACTGCCCCCAGCTGCCATGCTTCATGTCTGCAAAACATGTGGAGATTTGCCCTGCTAATGTGATGAGCTGAATATCAAGGCTTTGGGCCTACTCTGGACTGCTCCAAGGATTTGACTCCAAGGACACAATTTGGTTTGGAATGTTGTTGTTTTTGCTCTCTTCTGTTGCTTATGTGATTTGTTTTGTGTATTCTCTCTCTCTCTGTGGGCACTCGGGGTTTGGTATTTTTTTTATTGTTTCTCTTGGCTTCCTTGCTTTGTGGCTGCCTGTAAACAATCAAATCTCAAGGTTGTATAATTTATATAGTCTTTGATAATATATGCACTTTGAAACCTTTTAATCTTTGAGGAGGAATGTACAGAGGACATGAATGGGAAACTTTTTTTTACACACAGAGAATGGTGAATGTCTGAAATGTGCAGGCAGGGTAGTGTGAGGGTAGATACGATAGAGGTATTCAAGAGGGTCTGAGAAAGGCACATGAATATTGCAGAGCATGGAAGGACATGGACCCCGTGCAGGAAGAAGGGATTAGTTTGTATAGGCATCATCAGCATAATTAGTTGAACACAACATCATTGGCTGAAGAGCCTGCTCATGTCATCAAGTCATAGAAAAGTACAGCACAGGAACAGGCCCTTTGGCCCATCTAGGCCATGCTGAGCAAGTTAACCTGCCTATTCCAATCGAGCTGCAATGAGACCATAGCTCACTATTCCCCTACTATCCAGGTACCTGTCCAAACGTATCTTAATCGTTAAAATCAAGCTCACATGCACCACTTGCCACATGCTGGCAGCTTGTTCCACACTCTCATGAACCTCTGAGTGAAGAAGTTTCCCCTCATATTCCACTTAAACTTTTCAACTTTCACTCTTAACCCAAGACCTCTAGTTGTAGTCCCTCACAACCACAGTGGAAAAAGGTTGCTTGTATTTACCCTATTGTTACGCCCCATAATTTTGTAGACTTCTATCAAATCTCTTCTTAATCTACTATGTACTAAGGAATAAAGTCCTAACCTATTCAATCTTTCTTCATAACTCAAGGTCTTCCAGACCCGGCAACATCTTTTTAAATTTTCTCTGTACTCGTTCAACCTTATTTGCATCTTTCCTGTAGATAGGTGACCAAAACTACACCCAATACTCTAAGTCTCACCGAAGTCTCATATAACTTCAACCTAACACCTCATCACCTGTATGTGACACTTTGAATTATGCAGACCAATGTACTCTAAATACCCGTGATGCCACTTCCAATGAATAATGGACCTGTATTCCCAGATCCCTCTGTTCTACCCCACTCCTCTGTGCCCTACCACACTCCTCTGTGCCCTACCACTCACCATGTAAGACCTACTCTGGTTGGCCCTACCAAAGTGCCCTACCACTCACTGTGTAAGACCTACTCTGGTTGGCCCTACCAAAGTGCCCTACCACTCACCGTGTAAGACCTACTCTGGTTGGTCCTACCGAAGTGCAGCACTTCACACTTGCCTGCATTAAATTCAGTCAGCCATTTTTCAGTGCATTTCTCCAGCTGGTCCAGATCCTGCTACAAGCCATGATAGCTTTCTTCACAGTCCACTAATCCCCAATCTTAGTGTCATTTGCAAATTTGCTGATCCAGTTAACTACTTTATCCAGATTGTTATTATAGATGACAATCAAGAGTGGACTCAGCACTGATCCCTGTGGCACTGTACTAGCCACAGGCCACCAGTCAGAGTGGCAACCATCTACTATACCTCTCTCTGGCTCTCACACAGAGCCATGTCTAATCCAATTTACTGCCTCGCCTCGAATGCTGAACGACTGAACCTTCTTGACTGACCTCCCATGCGGGACCTTGTCAAACACCTTACTAAGGTCCATATAGACAACATCCACTGCCTTGCCTTCATCCACTTTCCCGGTAACTTCCTCGATAAATTTGGTTAGCTATGAATTACCACTCTCGAAGCCATGCTGACTATCCTTAATCAGTCCATGTCTGTCCAAATACTTATATCCTGTATCTGGTCCTTTAGAATACTTCCCAGTAACAATCCCACTCCTGATGTCAGGCTCACCGGCCTGTAGTTTCCTGGTTTATTTTTAGAGCCTTTCTTAAGCAGCAGAACAACTTTGGCTAACCACCAACCTGCTGGCACCTCACCTGTCACTAAAGATGATTTAAATATCTTTGCTAGGCACTTTCTGCACTTGCCTCCCGCAGGGTCTGAGGAAGCACCTTGTCAGACCCTGGGGATTTATCCACCTTGATTTGCCTCAGGACAGCAAATACCTCCTCCTCTGTAATCTGTCCAGGGTCCATTAAGTTGATGTGGCTTTGCCTCACTTCCATAGGTTCTGTGTCCATCTCCTGTGTAAGTACAATCGCAAAAAATTCACTTAAGATCTCCCTCATCTCGTTTGTCTCCACACATAGATCACAATTCTAATCTTACAGAGGACCAATTTTGTCCCTTGCAATCCTTTTGCTCTTAACATATCTGTTCAATCCCTCAGGATTCTAATTCACCTTATCTGCTAAGGCAAGCTCATGCCTTCTTTCAGCCCTCCTAATCTCCATTTCAGGTGTTTTTTTGCATTTATACTCCATGAGCACCTCATTTGTTTCTATCTGCCCATACCTGCTATGCACCTCTTTTTTTCCTCTCAACCAGGGCCTCAATACCTCTTGTAAACCAAGGTTCTTAAATGTGTTATCTTTACCTTTTATTCTGAAAGGAACATACAAGCTTTTGTACTCTCAAAATTTCACTTTTGAAGGCTTTCTCATTACTAAGTACAAAGGTTCAAAGTTAGAAGGTTCATTCATCATTAAAATATACAACTTTGAATTTCTTCTCCAGGTAGCCTCAAAACCAAGAAAGAAAAGAACAGCAGCACAATCGTAACCCCCCCCCCCAAATACCCCTCCCTGCACAAAAAAGTGAATGAGAAAGATCGGGCAAAAAACACAAAATATAAAAAACTATAAAACTGAAAATAGTCCATAGCCCAAGTCCATCTTGAAAACACAGAGATCCTGGGTAACATTCTCCTGTTACGTACCCCATAACTGGGTCACTTACCAGCAAAGATAGAGAGGTCCGTTGAAGTCTGATGGTACTATTTTTAACAGTATTTATTGATAAAAATACACAAAAATAATATCAATGCAAACATACAGATAATATACGTCGTCAATACTAAATCTAAAAGCGCGGGTATAATAATAATCAATAAGAAATAGCACTATCATTGTCTAGGGGATAATGTATTGTCCGATGGAAATATAAAAGTCACTTCAGTTCATTCAGGCTGCAGCTTTTGGTTGGAGAGAGAGACGGATTTTTAGAACTTGCCCGTTTTCCTTTTTTATGATGTCGTTCCTTCGAAATGTTGTCGGTGGTGATCTCTTCTCTAGCTAAGCCGTCTTCCGTAGTAAGGCCTCAATCCCAGGCAACGGGAAAGGACACACATGGGCCCTCCACCGGCTGTCGCTATTAAACGCTGTCACGGGATTTCTAGTGTTTCTCCTGGTGCGCCTGAAGGGGCTGTTCCCCAGACTTTCTTTTATCCTTACTCACGGAGTCTCAGATGTCAATCAGGTTGGAAAGATGCTATCCCTCAACTAGCCCACTTTGGTCATTCCCTGAGGGCTTCAAATAAATAGTACAGTACTCAATACACAATTCCGTCTCCAAGAGACAATGGTCGTTTTCCGTGGCTTTGTATCGCTGAGGGGCCAGGACATTCCAAACCCCTTGTGGATTCTGCGTGTCTCTCTCTCATTTCCTGGGTCCCAGACCTGAATTAATAGCAATCTTGCGATTCTCAAAAAGGAGGGGGCTACTTTGTACCCTTCAGCCCCTCAGAGTTGGGGCACAGTCGTAACACTCCAGGCACAGCAGCAGTCTCTCCCCTCTCTGACAACAGAGTGATCCCAGCAGTGATCAAAAGGCAGTCTCCGCTCTCCAGTAGCAGCACGATCCCACCAGTGATTAAAGTCAGTCTCCTCTCTCTGCTAGCAGAGTGATCCCACCAGCGATTAAAGTCCGTCTCCCCTCTCCAGTAGCAGGACTGTCGAAGGGTCTCGGCCCGAAACATTGACTGCTCATTTCAATGGATGCTGCCCGACCTGCTGAGTTCATCCAGCGTGTTTGTAGTACATCTTTGCCAGAAACCTACCTGTCCCAATCCACACTTGCCAAATCATTTCTGGTAACATCAAAGCTGGCCTTTCTCTAATTCAGAATCTCAAACTGCAGACCAGAACTATCTTTTTGCATACTTACTTTAAAACTAATGGCATTGTGATCACTAGATGCAGTATGTTCCCCTAAACAAACTTCTGTCACCTATCCTGTCTCATTCCCTAACAGCAGATCAACTATCAAACTCTCTCTCATTAGGACTTCTACATACTGATTAAGGAAACTTTCCTGAACACATTTGGCAAACTTGATCCCACCTAGTCCTTTACAGTATGGGAGTCCCAGTTAATATGTGAAAGTTAAAATGACTTCCTGTAACAACCTTATGTTTCTTGCAACAGTCTGCAATCTCTCTACAAATTTGTTCCTCTAAATCCCTCGGGCTGTTGGTGGTCTGTAATATAGCCCCATTAACATGGTCATACCTTTCTTATTAATCATTTCCACTCATAATACCTCACTAGACAAGCTCTCCAGTCTGTCCGGACTGAGCAATGCCATGACATTTCCCTGACTAATAATGCCACCCTTCCTCCTTTAATCCCTCCTGCTCTGTTGCATTTAAAAACAATGGAACCCCAGAATATTGTGCTGTTGCCCTGCCCCTCCTGCAAACAAGTCTCACTAATGGCTAGAATATCATAATTCCAGATGTTGATTGATGCCCTAAGCTTATTTGCCTTTCCTAAGATTCCTCATGCATTGAGATATACACAGCTCAGGACATTAATCACACAAGCTCAGCCTTTTGATTCCTAACTTAGTCTGAGGTCATAACAACATCTCTCTCCACAACCTCTCCACTATCTCCCCTGTTATTCTGATCCCCAACCACCACCCCCCCCCCCCCCCGCAACTTGAGTTTAAACCACAATATGCATACTAGCAAACCTTCCCTCTAGGATATTAGTCCACCTCCAGTTCAGGTGCAAACTGTCTCTTCTGTACATGTCCCTCCATCCCTGGAAGAGAACCCAGTGATCCAAAATTCTTATGCCCTCCCTTCTACACCAATTCCTTAGCCACGTTGAGCTGTATAATCTTCTGCCCTCGCTGGCATACGGCATGGGTAGTAATCCTGAGATCACACCCCTGGAGGTTCTGCGCTAACTTAGCACCTAACTGCAGGAATTCAGTTTGCAGAGCCTCACCTCTCATCCTACATTTGCCATTGGTATCTACATGGAACACAACTTCTGGTTGTTCACCCTCCCACTTAAAAATGCTGAGTTCTTGATCTGAGATGTCCCAGACTCTGGCACCCAGTAATCTCATCCTTGTCCACAGAACCTTCTTTCTGTTCCCCGAAACAATGAATCCCCTATCAATACAGCTCGCCTCTTCTCTCCTCTTCCCTTCTGTCACAGAGCCAGACTCAGTGCCAGAGACTTAACTACTGTACTTTCCTATACAAGATCATCCTCTTCAACAGTAGGTTGTTGGGGGGGAAGCCACGGGGGTACTCTGCACTACGCTGCTTAACCCCTTTTCCCTTCTTGACTGTCACCAAGTTTCCCGTGTCCTACACCTTGGGTCTAACTATCACTCTAAATGTCCTATCTATCACCCCCTCAGCCTCCCGAATGATCCGGAGGTTTGTCCAGTTCCAGCTCCAACTCCTCAATGTGGAAGTTTAGAAGTAGCAGCTGGTTGCACTTCTCGCAGGTGAAGTCATCAATCAGAAACACTGGAGGTCTCTTTGCCTTCTCACATCCCGCAAGAAGAACATTCCACTATCCTGCCTCGCATCTCTATTGTTCTAACTGAGCAAATATAAAGAAGGTAGAACAATAAGCTGTTGGAGGGGGTAGGGAAAGTACTCTAGCTGTAAGTTTTGTTTTGCTTTTTCTAACTCAAGCCTATCTTTGCTGAAACCATATAACCATATAACCATATAACAATCACAGCACGGAAACAGGCCATCTTGGCCCTCCTAGTCCGTGCCGAACCCTTAATCTCACCTAGTCCCACCTACCCGCACTCAGCCCATAACCCTCCACTCCTTTCCTGTCCATATACCTATCCAATTTTACCTTAAATGACACAACTGAACTGGCCTCTACTACTTCTACAGGAAGCTCATTCCACACAGCTATCACTCTTTGAGTAAAGAAATACCCCCTCGTGTTTCCCTTAAACTTCTGCCCCCTAACTCTCAAATCATGTCCTCTAGTTTGAATCTCCCCTACTCTCAATGGAAACAGCCTGTTCACGTCAACTCTATCTATCCCTCTCAAAATTTTAAATACCTCGATCAAATCCCCCCTCAACCTTCTACGCTCCAATGAATAGAGACCTAACTTGTTCAACCTTTCTCTGTAACTTAATTGCTGAAACCCAGGTAACATCCTAGTAAATCGTCTCTGCACTCTCTCTAATTTATTGATATCTTTCCTATAATTCGGTGACCAGAACTGCACACAATATTCCAAATTTGGCCTTACCAATGCCTTGTACAACTTTAGCATTACATCCCAACTTCTGTACTCAATGCTTTGATTTATAAAGGCCAGCATTCCAAAAGCCCTCTTCACCACCCTATCTGCATGAGACTCCACTTTCAGGGAACTATGCACAGTTATTCCTAGATCTCTCTGTTCCTCTGCATTCCTCAATGCCCTACCATTTACTCTGTATGTTCTATTTGGATTATTCCTGCCAAAATGTAGAACCTCACACTTCTCAGCATTAAACTCCATCTGCCAACGTTCAGCCCATTCTTCTAACCAGCATAAATCTCCCTGCAAGCTTTGAAAACCCACCTCATTATCCACAACACCTCCTACCTTAGTATCATCGGCATACTTACTAATCCAATTTACCACCATCCAGATCATTTATGCATATTACAAACAACATTGGGCCCAAAACAGATCCCTGAGGCACCCCGCTAGTCACCGGCCTCCATCCCGATAAACAATTATCCACCACTACTCTCTGGCATCTCCCATCTAGCCACTGTTGAAACCTTGAAGAGCTAAAGCCTAAAAGTCTCCACTCCAACAATGGCCACTCCCCTTGCTCCTGCCTTACTTTAATTTATTCTTGCCAATTAATCTTGACCACTGATGGGCCACTGTTTAAAGCAACAAACTGCTGTGAGTTACTGACTTTACTACTCAATCAGTGAACCTGAGAGAGCTACATCTCCTCAGGCTTCCAATCTCTGATTTGCATTGCTCAAAGCAGGACTAGGGCTATACTCTCTGGAGAGAAGGAGGATGAGAGGAGACATGATAGAGGTATACAAGATATTAAGAGCCTCTTCCCCAGGGCATCACTGCTCAATACAAGAGGACTTGGCTTTAAGGTCAGGGGTGGAAAGTTCAAGGGAGATATTAGAGGAAGGTTTTTTACTCAGAGTGTGGTTGGTGCGTGGAATGCACTGCCTGAGTCAGTGGTGGAGGCAGATACACGAGTGAAGTTTAAGAGACTACTAGACAGGTATATGGAGGAATTTAAGGTGGAGGGTTATATGGGAGGCGAAGTTTAAGGGCCGGCAGAGCATTGTGGGCCAAAGGGCCTGTACTGTGCTGTATTGTTCTATGTTAAAGCCATGCTGTGCTGTACTGTTTTTTAAGTTCTTTGTTCTGTATAATGGTAGATGAAGCATCAGCTCTAAACAGTACTTCTACTAGATTACATTAAGATTGCTGCTTGCTCATGTAGACACATGCATTTGATTATAGTTCCTTTCCCAAGCTCAATCACCTGTCCATGATTGGATGTGTTACCCTAGTTCTCTCAATCCAATGCTACACTATTTAAATTGCACTTTTGGGTTAATAGTACTTAGGAAGCAAAGCTTTCTAATTAATCACGTCTCAGATACCTTTACACTCATTTCAAAGGCTTAGAGAATGCAATCAACAAAATTGTATCACTTAACATTTAAAAATACAAAACATTCAATCAAAACTTAGACAAATTTCAATTGTCCACAGGAGTTCCAAGCAGAACCCCTTCATGTTTTAGTCTTATGTTTCATATGAAAAAAAAGTTTTAATCCATGTGGTGTAAAATGTTAGGAGCCTGTCTCATGCTGTATGTCAGCTGGATTCTGGTGTGTATTTGGCAATACAGCACACATCTGCTTACTGCAATGTTTAACTGCAAAAGGTGAAAAAGTGATACAGTAATATTGTCGTTGATAAAATTGCTGATAACATTGAACTGATATGTTATTGTCTCAATTAGAACCATAAGTACACTGCAGAAGGATGAAGTTGTTGCGAGTTTGAATTCAGGAACACAAGGGGAAATATTACACATCTGGACAATATACTATGCCTCTATTCCTCTTCTGAGCTATCTATATATTTATTTTTTAACTGATAGTAACAGTGTCACAGAAGTATAGCGGTTAACAGAATGCTATTACAGTTCAGAGTTCAATTCCAATATCATCTGTAAGGAGTCTGTATGTCCTTCCCATGGAGTGCATGAGTTTTCTCTGAGTGCTCTGGTTTCCTCCTGCAGTCTAAAGATGTACTGGTTAGTAGTTAGTTGGTAATTATAAATTGCTCTGTGATCAGGCTAGGGTAGGCTTAATCAGAGGTGTGCTGGATGGCATGGCTCAAAGGGCTGGAAAGTTTGGTTCCACTCTGTATTTCTCAATAAAACAACGACTCTTATTAGTGATAATAATGCTGATTCTAAGTAATAGGAAAGATCTCAAGGAGCAAAATTAAACTAGATTACAGAAAAAGAGAACAATGAAAGACTGACAAAATTGGGTAGTTACAATCTTTGTATTTATCACTGGGGTAGTGTCTGTATAAAAAGCAAAGGGAGGAGGAATATATGAAAAGCCTAAGGAGAAAAAATGTTTGCTAGATTTATTTTCTAAAGAATAAATGGAACATACTGCAGAACGTACTACAATGAGGACCATAGGGGAAATAGTGAACATTATGTTATCAGTATTCAAATTATCAGAACAAACAAGATAACCTCAACCATTAAATTGAACTTATACCTGAAAGACAGCTTGCTCAGTGAGCTGAAAATGGATATGATGCAGGGTGAATTGGAATCGAAAGATATAGAGTGAACCGGTAAGTGAGTACGTGACAGGGCAAAGGAGGCAATTTCTGGGTAGAGTTCTAATTAATCATGTAGAAATCAAATGGCAGTGCAAGAATAAAATGAGGTATCTATGGGGATAATGCAGCAGTAGAGCATTCTAAATATAGAAAATAGATTATGAAAATAATTTAGTTCCTTGCCATTGAAAAATTTATATCCATACATTCTCTTTAATAGTGAAAACCAAATCAAAGTAAAGGCAAAGCCATTCAAGAATAAAAAGGAAATACATTGTGAAGGCATATGTGTAAAATGAAGGCTTTGCAACTGCCTTCAACGTAGACAAATGTAACAGAAAAAGAGGAGCAATAACAATAAAGAAAAAGGCTAAAAAAAAGTGGGAAAAGATCTCTTTTGAAGGCTGATGGCCCACAGAACAACATTTTTTCCAGATCTAATTAACATAATCAAAGACTTTTCCCAACCCAGGTATTCTATCCTATCCGCCCCACCTCCCCCTGTTCCCCTGCCCGCCATCTGGCCTAAGATACAAACACTTGAAAACACATACCACCAGCCTCACGGCAGCTTCTACCCACTATTATAAGACTCTTGAACATAAATCTTCTACAATAAAGATGCACTCTTTACCTTATGATTTGCCTCATTACAGACTTTGTACTTTATTGTTTACCTGCACTGCACTTCCCCTGTAAGTGAAACATTTTATCCTGTTGTTGCTTTTACCAGTGTATCGCCTCGACATACTTATGTCTTGATCTGTATTTGTGGCATGCAAAACAAAGTTTTTCACTCCATCTCAGTAAAATTGACAATAACAAACCAATTACTAATTGTTTTGGATAAGGTTAAGTCAGAGTCTATACTCAATATCCTCCACACATTTTGGATATGAGTGTTATGATAAAAGAAAGAAGAATTGCAAATGTTACTCCTATATATAAAATAGTTTTTCGAACAACTAAGGCCAGTTATCCTAACATTGGTGCTGGGAAAAAATACTTAAGGTCAAAGTAACATGTGTTAGAAGAACATGAAATAACAAATTAAAGCCAGTACAGATACACTAAATGAAAATTCAATTTGATTACCTTGATGAAGCTGCTCGGAATTAAGGGGTAGGGTTGATGAGAGTACTTTAGCTGAAGTTGTGGATATGGATTCATAAAGGTGCACAAAATTTGATCATTACCTAAATTATATAGGCTATGGATTGGAAAAAGATAGCAGTAGACAACATGTGTTTCCTAGGCTGAAAAAGGATATCCCTAGGGGTTGTTGTTACAGGGCTGCTATTTTAGATAGAAGTCAGTGATCTGCACTTGGATGTTTGCAGTTGATGTAGAACTTAGTAATGCAATAGGAAATTAAATTTCTGCATAAGCTACACAGATTTGAACAAGTCTTCATTTACATTCATTTTTTCAGAGTTGGACCTTGTATATAAAGAGGAGGAATGGTTTGATGAGACACATCTTCAAAATACATATGCCAACAGTGTAATTCGGTGTTTTGGTTTTGAAATGTTTTTCAATTGTTGGATCTTGCAGAAATCCTCATTCTCATAAACAGAAGGCATGTCAATGAGTAGTGACAATAAATATGGTAGACAGATACAACACAGAAACAGGTCCTTTAGCCCACTAGATGCATATGGACCATCAAATATCTATTTTGTGAGCACAACAACTTGTGTCTCAACATGGGCAAGACCAAAGAGATAATTGTGGACTACAGGAAGCTGCAGACTAAACACTCCTCATTGCACATCGCATCTTCTCCATGGAGACCAAGTTTCTGGGAGTGCACATAACCAATTATCTTACCCGGTCCCTCAACACCACCTCTTCGGTCAAGTAAGGACAGCAGTATTTCGTCTTCTTGTAAGAGACTGAGGAGAATGAGACTTTCTCCTCTGCCCCCCCCCCATATTTTTACAGAAGCACCATCAAGGGTGTCCTAACCAGCTGCATCATCCTCTTGTTGGTAAGGCAATTGCAAGGCATCTGACTGCAAGACCCTACAAAGGATTGTGAGAACTGCTGAGAGGATAATCAGCATCTCTCTTCCATTCTCAAGCCCATTCTCATAATTTCTCTCCATAATCTTTGGTGTTGTTACTAATCAAGAACGTATCATCCCCTGCTTTAAATATACCCAATGATCTGGCCTCCACAGATGGCTGTGGTAATGATTTCCACAGATTCACCACCCTCTGGCTAAAGAAATTCCACCTCATCTCTGTTGTAAAAGATTCTGTTCTCTTCTTCTGGTCATCTCCTCTTCTGACGCTGTACCCTCTGGTTCATACTTTCAATAATAAAATTGAAAGGTCACAAGTCAGATGCATTGTCCCGTGCACCCAATTTAATGATGTGTTCTCTCATCAGCGCTTGTGAGAAATATTCTCAGAAGAATTTACATGTAGAACACCTGAAAATAAAGGATGCAGTCAGTATTTAGAGTCGCACCATATGAATTCCCATCACAGCTGTCTTTTGCATGGTTTTTCAATGCAACATAATCTTTCTAAACTCAAACCAGCGTTTAATGTTTTTCTAACCCCCCAATTTAATGCACTACTGCTTGAAAGCACATCTTTCATTCACAAATAAGCATCAATTAATGTTCAAACTCGTCAGCATGTTTCCTGTCAGATATAGCCGAGAGCATTTTAAACAGCTGTCTTGACGCCACAGTTGCTGGCAGTGTCAGGTGGACTGACACCCAGATCTTGAAATTATACAGTATGTTTGACATTGTCAAGACTTCCACTCAGAGGCAGATGGTTTCTTTAACTCAGAAGCTGGCGTTATGAAATGGAATGCCCGATACAGTGATAATATGGGTTCATCATTTTGGGGCATTTTAAATAAGGTCAGTCTGAATGCCAGTGAGTTAGGCTCCTACTGGAATAAGGAATACTGAGAATGAATTATTCCAGTTGATAGGATCAGCTGAGAGAAATTGTTATCATGTGATCCAGAGCACAGCCTAAAGTTTAGTTCCTGAATGGGAATTGGAAAAGGGAATAATTTTTGAACAATATTTTTTTCCCTAGACAGCATTGAAATTCCAACAAACTGTGAAATTTTGAGATCCTTTGGATAATTTTGTTCCTCCCATGGTATGAGATCATCAGGAAAAGAAGTGACATTTCCACTCGACGGAGAGCATTCATAATGTTGCTTGCCCTATCTTGAACCTTGCTGTAAGATTCAGTCTTCCCGAATAAAGCACACAGTATCAAAGGCAAAGCAACAGGATTCCCATGGGGGAAACCCATTTGATTAATTGCAAAAGAAAAAGCAAGTGACAAAAGGAACATAAGACATCTGGGTTTGAGACAGATTCCAGGGAATTGGGGACGTTAAGGTGCAGCAGTCAGAAACCTGTTTGGTATTTCAAGTAAAGAGTTTTTTTTTTGACATAAAGTATCCAGCCTGACCCTGGAGTTTGAACGTCACGGCTGCATTCATGACTTATTAGCCAGAGATCTGTAATGTTGGCACTTGAGATTTGGGCCTTATTCAGTGAGTGTCAGAGGTCATGAAGTATGAAGTTGGGAGTTTTGGGCATGGTAGGGAAGGTAAGAGCAGGGACAGTCAAGGGGGCAGGGATTAAGACCTCAGCCACTAAGGAAAGTACAAAAGGCATTGTGCAAAGGGAGTGGTGGTGCAGAGCCATACAACATGGAAACAGGCCCTCCAGCGAACATGCCCATCTGATGTGGAAAGTATTTTGGACATTTGAATGTGCCTGCTGAGTTTCTGTAGAGAAACAAATCTTCTCAAAAGTACCTACCACCTGTGGCAAAACGTGGATAAATATGATGGTACCCATTTTGGTAAATTTAGACACCTTTTTGAGAGATGGAGAGAATTTTTATTTTTTCAGAGGTTGGTAAACGTTTAATACTCTCTACCACATTATATCATGGAGGCCAAATTACTGAATATATTTCTAGACACAAAAGGCATTGAGGGGTATGAGGGAGAGTAGAGATTTGTTGTTCTAAATGGGGGAGCAGGTTTGAAGGCCCATCTGGTCTATTTCTATCCCAATTTCTATGCTTTATTCTTCTAAGTGTTCATTAACATATTTCAAGCCTGGAAAGTTCCATTTTTTTTGTTACGTAACACTGAAATAAAAGTGCTATCTTCTCAAATTTCTAGGTCATACTTTCTCTCGAGTCCCTTTTCTCTGCTTGCTTTTCTTGGCAACATTTGTCATATTATTCCTATGTTTCTTCTGACTAGAATGAGGCCATTTGACCTATCGAATCTGTGCCTTCAGTGAGTGGTAGGTGCCTGGTTTGGAATGCCAGGGTGGTGAAAGTAGATATGATGGAGACATTTAAAAGGGTTTTAGATAGTCAAGTAAATATGCAGGTAATGGAGGGATGTGGAACATATACAGGTAGAAGATTCACAGTTCAATTTGGCATCGTGTTCCATGCAGACCTCAGGGCTGAGGAAACTGTACTGTTCCACTGAAGTTCCTGTTTACTGGCGTAGTGCATTAAAACATAGAACACAGAAAACCTACAGCACAATACAGGCCCTTCAGCCCACAAAGCTGTGCCGAACATGTCCTTACCCTTAGAACTAGCCAGGCCTACCCCTAGCCCTCTATTTTTCTAAGCTCCATGTACCTGTCCAGGAGTCTCTTAGAAGGCCCTATTGTATCTGCCTCCACCACCGCTGGCAGCCCATTCCATGCACTCACCATTCTCTGTGTAAAAACCTTACCACTGACGCTCTCCACTGTACCTACTTTCAAGCACCTTAAAACTGTTCCCTCTTGTGCTAGCCATTTCAGCCCTGGGATTCAGCATTGTAGTCCACCCTTTGCTGATTTTGCGTCAGCTAAGTTCACTAAGACTTCTTCAGTTTTCTTGAACTCAGTAAACCAATTCATATTTTCTTAGTTTTAATTAAAGCATTGAAATAAATTAGGGTTAGTTAATTAGGGTGTAATAAATTAGGGTTAGGGTTGCTGATACTGTAACCTGCCATACTAACCGCCATGCTACCGTGCCACCCTAGCATGGTTAAAGCAGTGGCTGATTGGTGGGGGAAATGGAGTGGGAATAAAGAGGAACAACACACACAAAATGCTGGTGGAACACAGCAGGCCAGGCAGCATCTATAGGGAGAAGCGCTGTCGACATTTCGGGCCGAGACGGTCAGGCCCGAAACGTTGACAGCGCTTCTCCCTATAGATGCTGCCTGGCCTGCTGCGTTCCACCAGCATTTTGTGTGTGTTGTTTGAATTTCCAGCATCTGCAGATTTCCTTGTGTTTGCTTGGGGAATAAAGGGGTCCTTTTCTGCTTGGTTGCCAGTGATTAGTGGTGTTTCACAGGGGTCTGTGTGGGAATTGCTTCTTCTTACGTTATGTCAATGACTTGGATGACGGAATTGAAGACTTTGTGACCAAATTTGTGGATGATACAAAGATAAGTGGAGGGGCAGATAGTTTTGAGGAAGTGGAGAGAACAGAAGGACTTAATTTAGAAGAATGGGCAAAGAAGTGACAGATGGATTACAGTGTCATGCACTTTGGTAGCAGAAATAAAAGGGTTGATTATTTTCTAAATGGAGAGAAAATTCAAAAATCTGAGTTGCAAAGGCACTTGGGAGTCCTCATGTAGTATTCCCTGAAGGTTCATTTGCAGTTTGAGTCTGTGGTGAGAAACGCAAATGCAAGGCTAGCATTCATTTCAAGAGGACTAGAATATAAAAGTAAGGCTGTAATGTTGAGGCTTTATAAAGCACTGGTGAGGCCTCACTTGGAGTATTATGAGCAGTTCTGGGCCCCTTATCTAAGAAAGGATGTGTTGATATTGGACAGAGTTCAAAGAACGTTGACAAAAATGATTCCGGGATTGAAATGCTTGTCATATGAAGAGCATTTGATGGCTCTGGGCCTGTACTCACTGGAATTCTGAAGAATGAGAGGTGGCCTCCTTAAAACCTGTCAAATGTTGAAAGGTCTCAATAGAGTGGATATGGAGCAAATGTTTCCTTTAATGGGAGAGTCTTAGACCAGAGGATGCAGTCACAGAATAGAGGGACATCCTTTTAAAATGGAGATGAGGAGGAATTTCTTCAGCCTGAGTGTGGTGAATATGTGAAATTTGTTACCACAGGTGGCTGTGGAGTGTGGAAGTCATTGGGTTTATTTAAGGCAGAGATTGATAGATTCTTGAATAGTCAGGGCTTAAGGGAAAACAGATCAGCCATGATAAAGTGGTGGAGCAGACCTGATGGGCCAAATGGCCTAATTCTGTTCATATATCTAATTGTCTATTTAGTAAGTGGTGCCATTTCCCAGGAACGTATGACGGCCAATATTTGCTTGGAGAATTAGATTTTAAAACAAGTTTAAGAGATTTTTATTGCGCAAGTATCCTCTCCATCTAAACGTCTTACTCACTAAAGCATCCAAAATAATTAAACAGCCCTTCCGTCCCAGACATTCTGTATTCTCTTCCCCTTCCACTGGACAGAATGTACAAAAGCTGGAAAAATGCACCATAAGGACAAATTCTGTCCTGCTGTTATAAGACTCTTGAAAGAACATCTTGTATGATTAAACTGAGCTCGCAGTCCACCTCATCATGGCCCTTGAACCTTATTGACTACCTGCACAGAACTTTTTCTGGAATTGTAACATTATATTCTGCATTCTGTTATTGCACTTCCCTTTGTACTACTGCAGTGTATAGATGACATGCAAACCAAAGTTTTTCCACAGTGTCTTGGGACATGTGACAAGAATAAGCCAATTGGAGCCCTGAATTGTCCCAGGCCAAAGACCATTCTGCAGTGAACATCTAATGGTGTTAGTTACCAAAGTGGGAAGATAGTATTTATCGTTGTGTTGGCTGGCCTGTATGTGACTGTTTATCCTCAAATGTAGTTGACTAAGTGCAAGAGGAATGAAGACATTTTGCAGGTAGCATCTGCATCCTATTAACAATAAAAAAGGTAACTCGGATACCTATTTCTATAAATGATGATGCAGGATTCCAGAATAGAATTTAGTTGCTGGAGGTTAGGGAAAAGGTACTGTATATGCTAAAATGCATGTTGGAAAGCTATTGGCACTCTGAAAAATTGTATCCAGTTTGTGTGATAAAGTAACTGGGAGTTGTTGGTATTAGAATAATCCAGGAAAGACAGGTAACCATAGGGAGTTAATCTCAAGCTTGTTGTAGACAAATTCTTTAAGGTTGATTGACTGCTAAAAACTCAGCATGTTGTTTTAAAATTCTTATCCTTGTTTTCAAATCCTTACTTGACCTTTCCATTCTTTCTTTCTGTAACATCCTCTAACTCCACAATCTCTGCCTTCTCTGAATTCTCAGTTCTTGTGTGTGTCCTGGTTTTAATTACCCCATCACTGGCAGCGTACCTTCATCTAGATTCATCCCTAAATCTCTCCATCTTCTCCATAAAACCTTTCTCTTTAACCATTTTAACTCACCTGCTTTATTCATTTTGTAGCTTTAATGGAAATGCCATGGGATATTTCATCACATTTAATCCAGGTTGGCTTTGAGTTAATTAGCAGCTCAAGGTACAAGCCCATCAATAGATTCTGGTATTAAACTGCAGGATTTTGCAGATTTGCAACGTCCTTGCCTACAGCCAAGTGTACATTGTCAGGCTTGAAGCAAAGAGCCTGTTTTGTCAGTAGTTGCTCTTAACCAGAGAGCAACTGCTATCTTCTGCTATCCAGCAGAGGAGGACAAAGGGCTTAATTAGGAAAGGGAAAAAAAATTATGAGAGAAAGCTGGCAGGGAACATAAAAACTGACTGTAAAAGATTTTATAGATACGTGAAAAGAAAAAGATTGGTCAAGACAAATGTAGGTCCTTTGTAGTCAGAAACAGGTGAATAGATCATAGGGAACAAAGACATGGCAGACCAATTGAATAACTACTTTGGTTCTATCTTCACTAAGGAGGACATAAATAATCTTCCGGAAATAGTAAGGGACCGAGGGTCTAGTGAGATGGAGGAACTGAGGGAAATACATGTTAGTAGGGAAGTGGTGTTAGGTAAATTGAAGGGATTAAAGGCTGATAAATCCCCAGGGCCAGATGGTCTGCATCCCAGAATGCTTAAGGAAGTAGCCCAAGAAATATTGGATGCATTAGTGATAATTTTTCAAAACTCGTTAGATTCTGGATTAGTTCCTGAGGATTGGAGGGTGGCTAATGTAACCCCACTTTTTAAAAAAGGAGGGAGAGAGAAACCGGGTAATTATAGACCAGTTAGTCTGACATCGGTGGTGGGGAAAATGCTAGAGTCAGTTATCAAAAGGTGTGATAACAGCACATTTGGAAAGAGGTGAAATCATCGGACAAAGTCAGCATGGATTTGTGAAAGGAAAATCATGTCTGACAAATATTATAGAATTTTTTTGAAGGTGTAACTAGTAGAGTGGATAGGGGAGAGCCAGTGGATGTGGTATATTTAGATTTTCAAAAGGTTTTTGACAAGGTCCCACACAGGAGATTAGTGTGCAAACTTAAAGCACATGGTATTGGGGGTATGGTATTGATGTGGATAGAGAATTGGTTGGCAGACAGGAAGCAAACATTGGGAGTAAACGGGACCTTTTCAGAATGGCAGGCAGTGACTAGTGGGTTATCGCAAGGCTCAGTGCTGGGACTCCAGTTGTTTACAATATATATTAATGGTTTAGACGAGGGGATTAAATGCAGCACTCCAAGTTTGCGGATGACATGAAGCTGGGCGGCAAAGTTAGCTGTGAGGAGGGTGCTAAGAGGATGCAGGGTGACTTGGATAGGTTAGGTGAGTGGGCAAATTCATGGCAGATGCAATTTAATGTGGATAAATGTGAGGTTATCCACTTTGGTTGCAAGAACAGGAAAACAGATTATTATCTGAACAGTGGCCAATTAGGAAAAGCGGAGGTGCAACGAGACCTGGGTGTCATTGTACACCAGTCATTGAAGGTGGGCATGCAGGTACAGCAGGCAGTGAAAAAGGCAAATGGTATGTTGGCATTCATAGCAAAAGGATTTGAGTACAGGAGCAGGGAGGTTCTACTGCAGTTGTACAAGTCCTTGGTGAGACCGCACCTAGAATATTGTGTGCAGTTTTGGTCCCCTAATCTGAGGAAAGACATTCTTGCCATAGAGGGAGTACAGAGAAGGTTCACCAGATTGATTCCTGGGATGGCAGGACTTTCATATGAAGGAAGACTGGATCGACTAGGCTTATACTCACTGGAATTTAGAAGATTGAGGGGGGATCTTATTGAAACATATAAAATTCTAAAGGGATTGGACAGGCTAGATGCAGGAAGATTGTTTCTGATGTTGGGGAAGTCCAGAACGAGGGGGTCACAGTTTAAGGATAAAGGGGAAGCCTTTTAGGACCGAGATGAGGAAAAACTTCTCCACACAGAGTGGTGAATCTATGGAATTCTCTGCCACAGGAAACAGTTGAGGCCGGTTCATTGGCTATATTTAAGAGGAAGTTAGATATGGCCCTTGTGGCTAAAAGGATCAGGGGGTATGGAGAGAAAGCAGGTACAGGGTTCTGAGTTGGATGATCAGCCATGATCATAATGGTGGTGCAGGTTCGAAGGGCTGAATGGCCTACTCCTGCACCTATTTTCTATGTTTCTATGTTTCTCTTTAAGGCTGAGCCACCTGCTTCTGACTTGTCAGTAGAAATGGCTCTCTAATACAAATACTGGACAGCAAGCCAGGAAACATAGGACCATTCCCCTGATTTCCAACAGCAAAATTAACCTCTCTTATTCCAAGACAATAATTCGTAACATAACACAACCTTATATTATCTTCCTGTGCTTAATGACTGCCCTATCTGTATTTGTTTTCAGCCTGGATAAGAAGAAAACAGGATTTCTGGTCACATAGAAGAACACTGTTTGCAAATTGACCATTCTATTTCTCTATATCACAATTGACTAATAATTCAATAGCATTTCATTGGCCATAAAAGCTTTTGAGACTGTAGTATAAATAGGCTGTTTATTAATTCTGTACAACTTGCAATGCTGGTACAGTGAAGATGTAATTTTGTGTAGAACAAAAAAAATCTCAATTTTGCTTTCATATTCCATACATTTTTACTACTCCCTCACAGTCAGTCTCTTTTTAGTATTGGCATTCAACGTAGAGTTGGTAGGGAGTTGGCAAGGGAGTCTAAAAGGGAGTTAGGTCAAAAGGCATTCCCTGGTGAATGTAAACCTAAAACATCAGGCGAACATATAGAACGTTAATGAATTGCCAGTGCTATACTGGTCTTCCAAGTTTTCAGAGCTGGCAATCTACCCATTAGGCATTCTGATGGCTTTTGAAATCAATGCATACCAAGCTAGCTTAAAAGAAAACATTACAATTCATAAAGTAGGTCGTTGAATGTTACTAACCACAACACAGACTTTTTAGCTAATATTCTTCTGTATCTAATCAAAATTTTCTTCTCATACCTTCTACTATCAAAGGAAAACATCTAACACAATTTGACATTTGAGGATTTTGCAATAAAAATGATGTGTTGTAATTTTATACATTTTAAGAAATCTACTCAGTCCGGTGTTTTCAATCATCCGATATTTTCCCAGCCAAAAATCAAATACTGCCAAATGATCCCATTTCACATTTTCTAATGTGGCTTGTAGCAGAACAATTTAAACAGAATGATGATTGTTTTAGACCCTGGGTCTGTTCAGTACCCAAGATAACACTTGTTAGAGACTATCTTCAGAGATCATTTTTCCCTCCTGAGGCAGACAGACAATTTAAACTCGACAGCAATAGAGCACTTGACCTGCTGTGCAAAGTCATCTGTTATCAAACAAAGAACTCGACAATCCAAGGACCATTATTGTGCTTCATAGACAATGTACTGAATGTCACAGTGCGTATTGTAGTCTGGCACCACGTTTATTTTCAGCATGATATCAATCTATCAGACAGTTTCCCTTATCTCAAAATTGTCTACACACTGATTCCAGCTTCTTAAATAATGTTTTTCATTTCTGATTCTGGTTCAAAATGAAAAATAAAGCAATTGCACTGTTTGGGGGAGTGGTGAGACGGGAGGGAATTCTATTTGGCCTATGTTTAGATCCAGCATCAAAATAGATTTGTTTCTGATTATGGAAGGCATAAGGGGGGGGGGGAGCAGTAAGTGGTTGAAACTACTGGCTGATGAATCTATAACAAAGGCTATAGGCTGAGAGTTACCACTTGAGGAATGGTAATTTCTTTTCACAAAGAGTTGTTCATACAGGGAATTCTTTGGCAGAATTTTAACACAGAAGGCAAGTTGCCATCTGAAAGTGGATTAGATCCAGTTGTGCAGAGATAAATGAAATAACAGAGACTATAGGATAGAAGTGGGAACAAACTGTTACTCCAATTTACATGGGAAGAAGCAGGGTGCCATCAAGAATCCATAAATATTTTGCTATCACCTTGGTAGAGCATCTATCGGTTCTTTTTGTGTTGGTGTTAGGCATGAAACAAGAGTGGAACAACTAAATAAACATCATTAATTTAGCCCAGGCAATGCTCATTCACATTGGTAACTAGTACAAAGGGCTAGCAAAAAAGCGCATCATATGGTATCTGGATCATCTGTGATGGAGTATTTTTGCATACGGCTACAGCCCAGCACTCTTAAGGAAGGATAGAAATTACAGCAGAAGGAGAGCCAGTTCAATGCCCAGATTGTCGGTAGGTCATATAATGAAGCATGATTTTGACTGATAACCCTGCTAAAAAGTCTGTATCCTCCCCATTCCAGAAATAATCCTCTTTTGTTTTTTATTCATCCATTATTAGATGCAATCCTTCAGAATTTACCACAGCAATATCTTCAGATTCCCATCAACCCTTCAGTGAGTGGTCTTCTCTGAGATCTCCCTCTAATGATCACATTCCTGAGTTCACCATTAGGAAGGAGATGTTCTTTAATAATTCAAGATTGCTAATGCCTGTCATTTCTTTTATCACGTTAGTGGATCTCTCCCGGGCTCACTCTATTACCTTGAATCATATTTCATATTTTTCATTACAACTTAGAAAGAAGCCATTAATCCTATTGTATCTGAACCTGATCTGAGACCAAACTCAATCTCATTCTCCTATTTATTTCCCTTTAATCTATTCTCTCTTACATGCTTATCAACTCCACCATTATTTTACTACCACTCACCTACATTAGGGATAATTTACAATGGCCTTATCAACCTTTGAAAAATGGTATTAAATTCAAGTGCTGTGGGAACCTTCAAAGTTAATGGATAAACATCCGGTCAATTTGAGTTTATTGCCATTGTACAAGTACAGCTACAATGAAAAAAATCTTGCTCAGAGCATCATCACAGACATGTAGGTTCAGACATCTTATATGAATTACATATATTATACAAGACAGTGCAAACACCACATAGACAACAATTGAGATAGAGGTCAATCTCTTCCTGATGAAAAGGTCAAAACACACAACTCTAGGAGACAGCAAACCAAGTGACTTGTCTGGTACTAGCAGTTTTGTTATATTCCTTTGCCTTGTAATTCAATCATCTAATAAAACAGGCATTGCCAGAAATGCTCTGCAGACCAGATAGCACTAGTGAAAGCAGAAACAGAGTTAACATTTCACCTCCAAGATAGTTCATCAGAAAAGCATTGTTATCACAACTTGAAATGTTATTTTTTTCCCCTTTCACAGACGCTGAATGACCTGCTGAACGTCTCCAGCATTTTCTGTTTTATTTCAGATTACCAGCCATTTCAGTTTTTTTTAGATTCATTTATGTAACATCTTTTCTCAGTATTATGCAGCTGATGATGTCTGAAGGTTAAGAACAGGGGTGGGGTTGTGGGGATAAGCTCCTACAACTATTAAGTGCTGCCAATGGAGTTCGTCTCAAAAAGCCTCTGACAAACAAGTCTAGCCCTTGGCCTTCACATGTAGCTTATCTACTAAGCCTGGTGGAACTGTTTCTTCTGACAGGAGAAGGGAGAAAGGCGGGTTACTAGTGCCTTAAATCTAGTCACTTTGGGCAGATAAGGCTTGTCAGACACGGTTGGGTGCTCATCTAAGAGAATGAACATTCTGATCGCAAACCTCAACTGCCTTGCAACTGTACCAACTCATGGGGAAGGCTTCGAGAGTAAATCCCACAGAAAAATCCAGAGCTACAGTCCTAAGTTGAGTTCAACGCCAACTGGCCACTCCTGCAATGTTGCGGTGCCAGACTATATTGGTCTCTGCCGTTCCTGTGGATGCATCAGCTACTTGGAGAGGGGGACCCTGTTACATGGGCAACAACATGCTCTAAATATCATTCTGCCCTGGCTTGCATATCACGTAGACAGCTGGGACACAACATCCATGGTTGACCATGAGGAAATTGGACTGAATGCTTTGTGCAGTTTCCTTTACTATTCCCATGTCAGGACCACAAGAGGATAACATCCATCACTTTGCACTCATTTTGGAACATTGCAAAGGAACTTGTACATTATCCTGTGTGTATCTGATGCAAATAGGAGATTTTTTTTTTACTTTTCAAAAGTAAGCAAAATATTTACACTGTTCTTCCCCCCCCCCCCCCACCAATACCACCACCCAAAAAAAAGCTTGTATCTGCCCATTAATTCCTCTCCCTCCCTTTTAGGTTGAAGCATCCCTGCTCTTTCCCAGTACCCCAGTCGACCATCTCTTCTGATTATCTGATGGGCACACAGACTGATCCTATACATTAGAAAGAAGGGCCACATGACACAAAAAATTGAGCTGTACTTTGCTAAAGTTGAAGTTGAATTCATCAGACCAATGCCCAATCAGTTGTCCATTTGCTGCATCACATCATTTTTTTTGCACACCCAATGACTGACAACACTATAACTTCCAAATAGTTTGGTTTTAACTGAGGTATCTCAATTGTTTTTCAACTGTATCAGCTTTATGTTTTCCATCACCTTTCCCAAAGAGCCAGGTGTTTTTACAACAATCTGATGGGTTCGTAGCTACCGTTACCAAAGTTAGACTTAAATAATGGCTGGTATTTACACTCCGCAGCAGCTGCATTGCGATGTGAGCACCGGTCTATGGATCAATAGTCCAGAAGATTGGCTGCAAGTCCAGTAACTCAACTGCTACATCTGTGTCTACATTAGTGCTTCTTCTAAACGTTCACCATTCAGTCACATGTTCTCTGCTTGGTCCTGAATAATTGCCTCATATTTCACTATTCACAATTTCAGCTGATATCTACATGTTCTATTTTCTAGCTTTTCTGTATCTTTTTGAAGTTGTTTGTTTGATCTTCAGGGTTAATTCTGTGTTTGCTATTGCTCTGTTTCACCAGATTACAGAGTAGGAGTTTTTTTTGTCTGAGTATACTTATGCAGCTACTTCTGCTGTTCAGTGGTCTTGTTACCTTTCTGGCTTTCTTCCATTTCATCTCTGCAACAGAACCACCAAGATTTCCTTTGGTGTCAATCATCCTTATCAGGGACTAGAAAGGAGTTAGCTAGGCATGGATAACTAAGCAATAAAGGTTCCGAATTTACAGCCTAACTCTTCACATTATCATTAGTATATATCTGGGACAAGTAGTAAATCCACTCAGGGGCCGTATTATTAGGCACCCCCTGTACATATAAAGTGGCCACTGAGTATATGTTTGTGGTCTTCTGTAGCCCATCCACTTCAAAGTTTAACGTGTGTTCAGAGATACTCTTCTTTACACCACTGTTGTAATGTGTGGTTATTGGAGCTGCTGTCATTGAGTCAGAGAGTCATAGAACACTACGGCAGAATAGCAGGCCTTTTGGCCCATCTAGTCCATCCTGAACCGTTAATAAACCTAGTCCCATCAACACACACTCAGACTTTCACCCTACATGCCCCTCCAATCTATGTACCTAACTAAATTTGTCTTCAATGCTGACATCAAACCTGCATCCACCACTTGTGCTGGCAGCTCATTCCATGCTCTCACTCACCACCCTCTGAGTGAAGAAGATCATCTCATGTTCCCCTTAAACATTTCACCTTTCACATTTGACCCATGGCATCCAGTTGTAGTCTCACCCACCCTCAGTGGAAAAAGTGTGCTCATCTTTATCCTATCTATTACCCCTCATAATTTTATATATCTCTATCAAATTTCCCCCCATTCCAGGGAATAAAGTCCAAATCTATTCAACCTTGCCCTATAACTCAGATGGTCAAGTCCCAGCAACATCCTTGTAAATTTTCTCTGCACTCTTTCTGTCACCTATCCTTTCCATAGGTAGGTGACCAAAACTGCACACAATACTCCAAATTAGACCTCACTGTTTTATACAATTTCAGCATAACATCTCATCTCCTGTACTCAATACATTGTCTTATGAAGGACAAAACTTACTCTGTCAAAAACTATTCAAAACCCTATCTAACTATGACACCACTTTCAAGGAATCATGGATCTGTATTCCCGGATCACACTGTTCTATTGCACTCCACAGTGCCCTACCACTCACCGTTTGAGGCCAACCCTCTAAAAGTGCAACACCTCACACTTGTTTGCATTAAATTCCATCTGCCATTTTCCAGCCCATTCTTCCAGCTGCTCCAGTACCCACTACAAACTATGATAATCTTCCTCACTGTCCAATATACCCCCTGATCTAGGTGTCTTCCACAAATTTGTTGATCCAGTTTACCACATTATCATCCAGATTGTTGATATAGATGACAAACAGCAATGGACACAGCACCAATTCCTGTGGCACATTACTAGTAACAAGCCTCCAGCCAGAGAGGCATCCATATACAACCATTCTCTGCTTTCTTCCACAAAGCTAAAGGCTAATCCAATTAACTATGTCATCTTGAACACCAAGCAACTCAACCTTTTTGCATGCAGGACCTTGTCAAAGACTTGCTAAAGTCTATGTAGACAACATCCACTGCATTACCTTCATCAACTTTCCTGATAACTTCCATGAAATTAAGATTGGTTAGACACGACTTATCATGCACAAAACCATGATGACTATCCCTAATCAATCCCTGTCTATCCAAATAATTATATATCGGGTCCTTTAGAACACCTTCCAATAACATTCCCATTATTAATGTCATGCTCACTGGCCTATAATTCCCCTTCTTATTCTTTGAGCCCTTCTTAAACAATGGGACAACATTAGCTATCCTCCAAACCTCTGCACATCATCTGTGCCTAGAGATGTTTTAAATATCTTTGCTGGGGCCCTTGCTGCAATAAAAATATTGCATTATTTTAAATGTGGTCAAAAATTACTTGTTAGTGATTTATTAATTCATAATTGGTGGTTGCAATGACATTTCCTCTTGCAAGATGCTAGAATTAAACTGATAATGTTACAATAAAAACAAAGAACATCTTGGATCTGAGTCAATGGGAAAAGCAATTGCATTAGTCACAACCAAACAGATTGAAGGAATTAGCAGTGAGGAGATAGTGTTAACTAGGGAAGGTGTCCAAATGGATTGAACATTTTTGAGTTAGTGTCAAGAAAGGATAGTAGTTGGGGCACATTTTCTGTAGTCTCCAGTGTTTTCTATATAAGACAATGCCAGTCATCCTTGGACTCCATTAAACAATAGACCATTTATTCCAATTATTTCTGGGTGCCATGTTCCAGGAAGTTTGTGACAGCATCAGAGAGGTATTTTGAGGATGCTGTCAGAGCTGAAGAATTTTAGTTATGACAACAGGCTTGTTTGCTTTGGAACAGAGGAGGCAGAGGGAAAACTTATTTGCAGAACTGAGATAAAACAGTTAAGAAAAACCTATTTCCCTTGATAGGCTCAACTTCAATATTCCTTCTATTGTAATTTAATAGCATTTAGAAAGTAGACTAAAAAGAATGGGCAAACATAGTTTTGTGAAGGTCTAAAATTCCCAACAGATGTCTGAAGCATATATTGTGAAATTAAATACAGCAGTTACATTTATGAATGAATGGCAGATCACCAGCTGGGATTGTGCAGCTTTGATGTGTGCTCTACAGGTAAGACTCCAAAAAATGTATTATCCCAAAATTATCAGTGTTTAACCCTCTAACGTTAACTGTCATTACCGACACTGAATCCCCCACTACCAATATCTGAAGGTTCACTATTGACCAGAAACGAAAATGGAATACCTATTCACAGATCTGGCTACAAGAGCATGTTAAAGACGAGGAATCCAGTAGTGAATAACTCATCTCCTAACATCCCAAAGCCTGTCCAGCATCTACAAAGTTAAAGTCAGAGGGTATATAGAATACTCTCCACTTGTTGGGAAGACTGCCGCCTCGATGTTAAAGTTCAAAATAAATTACTTATCAAAGTACACATAAGTCACCATATACTACTTGGAGATTCATTCCCTTGCAAACATCCTTCAGAGAACAAAGAAATACATAAGAACCAATGAAAATCTACACACAAAGACAGACAAGCAACCAAAAGAAGACAAAATGTGCAAATACAAAAAATAACGCTCAACAAGATTAACACCAGATAATGGCATATTAGTCCACTTGATGAGCACCCCCTACCCACAACCATTTGCTCACCCCACCACCAACACACTAGAGTTTTAGCTTGCACTTCAGCAACTCACCAAGACTCATTCATTATACAGAGCTTTGCAATTTAGAGACATATAACATCTTTCCGGAATTATGTGGATAGCCAGCATTAGTACAAATGAGAACCAGTCTTGAAAAAGAAACAACATGTTCAAATGCAAATTACAAGCAGTAATTAGTTTTTAAATTAAAAGACCAGCTATGAAAACAAACAGAACTCAGAACTGTCTGCAGAGCATAGATTACTGGCCCACAGGAGGAGGCTGACTGCTCAGGAGATATGGTTTGTAAAGTGACATTACTCTTAAGACATTCTCATATGCATCTGCTGAATGTAAGACAATGGGGCTATGTTAATTGTCTACATTAAATCATGATTCAGTCCTGCTACAGGGTTTGGACCTGAAACTTTGACAGTTCCCTTCCTTCCACAGATGTTGAACAACCCACTGAGATTCCGCAGATCCAGCATCTGCAATCTTTTGTTTCCCTCAGACCAGACACTTCCTCAGCAAAGGAAGCTTCCTGGCCAAACATATCTTCACTAAACACATCAAACATGATCATTGTCATATTTGCTCTATCTATAAAGATTTGGGATTTTTGTGTCCACAAAGAGTCCGCCTCCCAAAGCATCAATTTTGGGTGTCCAGGTTCTCTGTGCCCACAAGTTTTTAGAATATTATGAGACCATAACATATAGGAGCAGAATTTAGCCATTTGGCCAATCAAGTCTGCTCCACCATTCAATCATGGCTGATTTATTATCCAACTAAAACCATTCTCCTGCCTTTTCCCCTTAACCTCTGATTATCACATTAAGTCTAAAGCATATGTAATCTCACTGTCTCTCCACCCGCTTTGGATCACTGGGACAATAGCAATACATACATCAGACTGCTATTTATTGATTACAGCTCAGCATTCAACACAATCATACCCTCGGTTCTAATCACCAAGCTCCAAAATCTGGGCCTCTGCATGTCCCTCTGTAAATGGATCCTTAACTTACTCAGTGGGAGGCCACAGTCAGGGCAGATTGGAAATAACATTACCTCCGTGCTGACAATCAACATCGGTGCACTTTACGGATGCGTGCTTAGCTTACTGTTCTACTCTCTCTACACTCACGACTCTAGCTAAACACAGCTCAAACGCTATGTATAAATTTGCTGATGACACAACTACTGTTGGTAGAATTTTAGATGGTGATGAGGAGGTGTACAGGAGCAAGATAGATCAGCTGGTTGAGTGCTGTCACAGCAACCTTGCACTCAAATGTTAGGAAGACTAAGAAATTGTGGATGTCAGGAAGGGCAAGTCAGGGGAACATACACCCAGGGGTGTATCTACGGAAAATTGCGCCTATGGCAAGCACTGAAATTGCGCCCCTGTCCAAACGTCTGACACCCATCTTTTAGATAACTTTATCATACTATCAGCTCAAAAGTACAAGTCAAGCTCATTAATCTTTTAATTAACAAATTATGGCACTACATAGAAATTATAACTGTACCTTCCTTGCTTTCACTGATGCAAATTGGTCTATGATGAGATCAAAGTCAGTTTTTTCAGTTTCTTCTCTTTCTACACTCAGCAGAGCAAGATCACAGAGTCTGCCTTGACCCATGGAGGCTCGCAAATACAAGCAGAATATCTAGCGGAATGATCTCTCACAGCTGGCGATGGAAACTGCGATGGGTAGCATTATCTGAATAATAATGTGAAGATTGGGGAAGACGCTCTCATCTCCATACTGAAGAATAAATTCAAGAAGCTCTTCAGGTCTTGATATTTTCATTTTGACCCACCTTGATAGCAACATTCTGCAATCCAACATTTCTTCATATAGCTGCTGTCCATCAACATCAGAGCTGTATAAATGACCCAAATTTTTGCACCTCTTCTTTAGGTTGTTACTGTTGGTGCCGTAACACAGTCCCTCGACATCGAGAAGGAACCCAAACTTGGCATCAGTGTGGTGCAAATAAGCGAACCTTTCGTCCATTTCTCAGTGAAGATGGTCAAGTGTTCACTTCATGACTCTTTCCATTTCCTCCTTAGCTGTTAACCCAGCGTCTCTCAAGTTCTCATCAGCCATTCAATCCTTTTGCCTCTGATGTCTTTCAACTTCAATATTCCATTCTTGACAGAGACCGACTCCTTCTTCAAGTGACTCACTGACCAACACTTCTCTTTCATCATAAAAATTATCTTGGAGGGGTTTCAAATCCAGAGCAACATTGTGGAAGTTCATGCTAGGATCCTGCAGCCTCTTTTGAATATGGTCAGTGCAAATGAGTACTCTGTTCCGAAATCCTAGCAAAATCAGAAAATCGTAACTCAACATACGGTTGTACAGCTGCCTTGTGTCACTTCTTGTTTCATTGGTCTCGTTTTCATTGTCTATCATGCCCTGGAGAAATTGAAGTATCTCCTCAAGGTACTTGTTGACAGGCTTCACTGCTCCTGTCCTTGCACTCCACCCGGTTTCGGACTCCAACTTAGCAACCACAGGCACAGCGTTTTTGAGTTTTTCGCAGTGCTGTGTTGAATGAGAGAAAAACACGCAGACAGCTTCAATGTTTTCAAAAAATGTCACCATCATTGTATCCTGCTTGGCTGTATGTACACCGATCAAGTTGAATGAGTGATTGTTGCAATTCACAAACTCTGCCAGGTTGTTTTACTCACTAATTCTTTGAAGAACGCCACTTCTGTGTCCAGCCATCACAGCACCATTGTCATAGCACTGTGAACAACAATCTTGTAGCTCCATTTCATCCTTCTCTAGCTGTTTCAGGATTCTTCAACCAAGCTCTCAGCATCCTTCTGGCTTATTTGGATAAAACCAAGGAAGGACTCTCTAACACGGACTGATTTCCTCTCAAAATCAACTTCCACATACCTCATTACTTCTGACATCTGCTCACGGTGTGCCTGATCAGGAGTCGAGTCGAACATGAGACCATAGTACTTGGCTTTACGAATACTTCTCAGTAAACTCTGGTGAACAGTGGATGCCATCAAGTGGATGAATTCGTTCTGGATACCTGGAGAAAGATAAGATGTGGATCCAGGATGACTTTCCAAATGAGTGAGGTGGTCTTTTACGACTGGGTCAAAGATGGCCAGTAGTTTCAGTAAACCCAGGAAATTTCCCACATTGGAGTCATCGTCCAGCTGAAGTGACTCCCTATGTCCTCGCAAAGCCAGGTCCTGAGTCACAAGGAATTTTATGCAGTGAAGGATTCTCATCAAGATATCACGCCACTTCTGTCTTTCCTTCTCAATCTGTGACTGAAATACCACATCAATAACACCTCTGTTTCCAGCTAAATTTCTTTCCACTGTGTGAAGCATTCCCGATCATTCTCAGCATTTTCATGAACACTAATCCTTTCAGGTGCTTTCCGCTGGGTGAATCCACTTTTCTGCTCCAATGAGGGTTGATGGTCTCACCAGGTATAGAGAAGACAACAGATACAAAATGCAGACTTTGTAGAAGGGGAATAGACCAGCCATGAGTGAGTCACTTCCTCACCACGACCATTTCCCAATTTCCTCTTGAACTAAGTTTTGTTCATTGAGCGGTTATTTGTTGGTAGGAAAGGTGCCTCACTGTTTTGGAAATACTCTGAATCCAGCTTTATTATTATTGTTCTCAACACATCAGGCAGAATTGCTTTTCTGATATCCTTATCAAGCTTCAGAAGTCCAGTGTCATGCTGTTCAATCACTTCTGGTGTGACAGTTCGAGGCAATTTGACACCATCAAGTTCACTAGGTTCAGTGTCGTCAGGTAAAATCTCATCAATAAACTCAACATCACCACCACCACCATCGTCTTCCCCTACTGTCATGTCCACGTTCTCTGTGGCAGCCTCACTCTTAATTTTGTCATACTCGGATTTATCTGACTTGACTTCCTCCTCGGCTTGTGACGCATTTGTACTTGATCCACCTTCAGATTCTAACAAACTTGTAGCAGGTGCAGGAGACTCCATGGAACATGTTGACCTACTTGTTTCGGGCCTTTCAAAGAAGCGCATGAAGAACTTGCTCGACTTCTTGGCTTCTGTCTCCAACTTTCATCTCTTCTGTCCTTCAGCTCCACTTTCCTCCTTCTTCATGAAAAAGTGTTTCATGGTCTTCTTACACAATGCTCTGAAGTATGGCCATCCTTGTGCTTCTCACCCATGATAATCGAAGACAGATCATACATTGAAGAAAATTCTTTTTTCAATATTTGACTTTAATATAAACTTGTCTGACTTTAATATAAACTGATCATTGGCGCCTACCTTCAAGTGGTGCCCAGGGCACGTGTTATACCTGCCATACCTTAGATATGCCACTGCACACACCAGGTCCTCATTGAGGGACCAGCAGTGGAAAGGGTGAGCAGGTTCAAGCTCCTGGGTGTCAATACTCTAAGGATTTATCCTAGGTCCAACATATTGACGTAATTACATATTTCATGAAGAGTTTGAGGAGACATGCTATGTCACCAAAGGCCCTCATAAATTTCTATGGGTGTGTCGTGGAGAGCAGTGTAACATTACATCACCATCTGGTATGGAGGGGTCACTGTATGGGATCGGAAAAAGTTGCTGAAGGTTGTAAACTCAGTCAGCTCCTTCAAGTCACTAGCCTTTGCAACGTCAAGGGCACCTTCAAAAGGCAATGCCTCAAGAAGGCAGCATCCATCATTAAGGATCACCATTACACAGGACTTGCCCTTTTTGCTACCATGTCAGAGGGGGTTCAAGAGCCTGAAGGCACACACTAAATTTTCAGGAACAGCTTCTTCCCCTTGGCCATCAGATTTCTAAATGGACAATGAGCCTATGAACTCACTACTTTTATTTTTGCTCCCATTTTGCATTCCTTAAAAGTTTATTTGTGTGTGTGTGTGTGTGTGTGTGTTCTTGAAATTTATATATTTTAATTGTATATTGCAAAGTAGTGCTGCCACTAAATAACAATATACACCAGTGATATTAAACTTGATTCTCATTCTGATGCCCAAGAACCAATGAACCACTTTGTAAATTCACCTCTGACTATCCATGTGAATTGCTTTGCCCCAGTAAAGACATTCAGAGGTGGTTTGTCATTTACATTGTGCTTCCATTGTAGATACATAACACAGTGGATATTTGTCAGACACAACATAGTTTTGAGTTAGGTGAAATTGCAAAATTGTTGCCAAATAGAAAAATAAATCAATACAAAAGCTCGATGTATGTTGAGTTTATAGAGATTTTACTGAGAGGATCTCAGTACAATGCCTGTTTGTCATGACGAGTAAAGAACTTTTGCATTTATCATTTAACAGTTTCCAGTGACTCAGTCACAGTCACAACAGCCCCTTCCAAATCAAAAACTTCAACCAATGAGAAGGATCCTGAGAACACCACCACCACCTGAAAGTTTCTTCCAAGCCGTAATAAATATATATTTGAAAAAAGATTGCTCTTAATATATTCCAGAAAATATATATACTGGAACTCCCTCCCTAACAGCACCCCTAACACCACAAGGATTGAAGCAGTTCAAGAAGGCAGCTCCCCGCCATCTTCTCAAGGGTGAGCAAATGCCTGCAAAGCCCACATCCCTTGAATGAATAAAATAAAAGTAACATTTTGAATCCTACAGGTATTGGAACTAACCTTATGAATGTCCTACTCTGAAATAATGTCACATCATAATTAGAGAGACTGTACATAGTTTAGACCAGTTCAATCTCTGTTGCATTGCTCAATCAAACATAGCAGAGAACTCCTGAGAATCAGGGAGCTTTTCTGTTCCCAACTCTGTAAATTCTATTCCAACTCCTGTGTGTTCTGTGAAACCTGGAAATATGCTTTGGAATCACAAAGCATATACCTTTAGGAAATAGGCAAACAGTAACTATGTCCACATTGAACTAGAATGAAGGAAAGGCAGGCCTCCAGATGGAGTTGACATCTGCTACATATTTTATGAAAGATCTATAATACAGTGGGGCGACCAGTTTCTCCTGTTTCCTTTGGAATATTCAGCCAATTAAATGTTAGTTGACAATGACTACAATTCAATGTAATTTTGATATTCGTCTGTTCATATTTTGGAATGCTTTGATGCCATTTTGAATAAAAATATTCGAACATGAAACAATGGATGTGCCAGAACATTTATCTTAATCACTCCAAGCTCTCTAGGGAAGATAAAGTAGATACAGTTGTCTGTGTTCTAGATGAAGGATGATCTTCTGAAACTAGAGAGGTTGGTCTGTCCAGTGCTTGTACAAGCAAAAGTTAAAACATCTTGCTTACGTGGCTTTTTCTCATGGAACATGGCTCATGTTTTTGATCAGTTGTAAAACTTTTCCCAAAATCTTATTATTGTCATACTGCAAAACATTCTCAATGTTTAGTGAGAAAAAGCTCTGTGCTTTATATTTAAACATTCTTTACTCTATACATAATCTAACTTACTCAAAGTGTTAGAGGAACTCAGAAGTTCAAAATTTAAAGTTCAAAGTAAATTTATTATCAAGCTACATATATGTTACCTGATACAATCCTGAGATTCAGTTTCCTGCAGGCAAACTGAGTAAATCCATAATAGAATACTAACCATAATGGAGCAATAAAAGACTGCACTAAGCAATATGCAAATATAAAAGAAAGAAATAATAATAAATAAATAAGCAATAACTATCAAGAATATGAGATGAAAAGACCCTGAAAGTGTATCCATAGGTGAGTGAACATTTCAATGATGGGGCAAGTAAAGTCGAGTGAAGTTATCCCCTTTGGTTCAAGAGCTTTATGGCTGAGGCTCTCGATAACTAATGATAGCTGCTCCTGAACCTGGTGGTGCATGTCTAGAAGCTCCTGTACCTTCTTCCTAATGGCAGCTGTGAGAAGAGAGCATAATCTGAGTGGTGGGGGTCTCTGATGATGGATGCTGCTTTCCCAGGACAATGCTCAATGTAGATGTGCTCAGTGGTGGAGAGGGCTTTACACGTGATGGACTGGGCTCTATCCACTACTTTATGTAGGATTTTCAGTTCGAGGGCATTGGTCTTTCCCTACCAGGCTGTGATGCAGCCAGTCTATGTACTCTCTAACACACATCTATAGAAGTTTGTCATGACAAAACTTCGCAAACATCGAAGGAGGTAGTAGAAGCGCTGCCATGCTTTCTTCATAATTGCACTTGCGTGCTGACCCCAGGACAGGTCCTCTGAAATGACGACACCGATGAATTTAAAGTTGCTCACCCTCTCCACCTGTGATCCTCTGATGAGGACTGGCTCATGGACCTCTGGTTTCATCCTCCTGAAGTCAATAATCAGCTCCTTGGTCTTGCTGACACTGATTAAAAGGCTATTGTTGTGACATCACCCAACCAGATTTTCAATCTCCCTCCTATATGCTGATTCATCACCATCTTTTATTCGGCCTACAATAGTCAACAAACTTGAATATGGCTTTGGAGTTGAGCTTAGCCTCACAGTCATAAGTGAAAAGTGAGAAGAGCAGGGGGCTAAGCACAAAGCCTTGTGGTGCACCTGTTTTGATGGAGAATGTGGAGGAGATAATGCCTATCCAAGCTGACTGGGGTCTGCAAGTGAAGAAATTGAGGATCTAGTTGCACAAGGAGGCCATGGTCTTGAAGATTATTGATAATTTTTAAGGAGATTATGGTATCAAATGCTGAGCTAAAGTCGATAAAGAGCACCTTTGCTGTCCAGATGTTCCAGGGTTGAGTAAGAGCCATTGAGTTGGAATCTGCTGTGGACCTGATTCACTGGTAGGCAAATTGAGGTGGATCCAAGTCACTTCTCAGGCAAGAGTTGATATGTTTCATCACAACCTCTTAAAACACTTCACTGTGGATGTAGGTACTAATAGACGATAGTTATTGAGGCAGGTTACCATGTTCTTCTTAGGCATTGGTATAAGTGAAGTCTGATTGAAGCAGATGGGTACCTCAGATTGCCAAAGCAAGCAGTTAAAGATCTCAGTGAACACTCCAGCCAGTTGATCAGCATAGGTCTTTAGTACTTGGCCAGATACCCTGACTGAGCAGGATGCTTTTCGTGGGGTTCAGTCTCTGGAAGGCTGCTTGCACATCAGCCTCAGAGACTGAAGTCACAGGATCATTGGGTGCTGTGGGAGCTTCTGCTGGGTCCCCCATGTTTAGATGGTCAAAGCAAGCACAGAAAGCATTGAGCTCATCTGGAAGCAAAGCCCTGTTTTCACCTATGTTACTTGATTTTACTTTATACGTGGTGATAGCATTCATGCCCTGTCATAACTGTTGAGTGTCCTTTGTTGATTCAAGTTCAGTCTGGAATTGCCACTTCGCCTATCACATGACTTTCTGGAGATCTTACCAGTAACTCTTATAACATTCTTGGTCACTGGACTTGAGTACCTCTGATCTAGCCCTCAGAAGACTGTGCCCTGGGCATTGTTCATCTAGGCCTTCTGTTTGGGGAAAGCTTTGTGATTTTATGGGAACACACTCATCTACAACTGTTTTTATAACATCCATGACAACCATGGATGGATTCATTCACATCCACAGATGAGCCCTTGAACACAGCCCATTTCACCGACTTGAAGCTATCCCATAGTCACTCCTCTGCCTCCTGCAACCACCTCTTTGTTGTCCGAATCTCTGGAGCTTTGCTCTTTAGCTTCTGCCTGTAAGCAGAGGAAAGAAATCTTCTCTACCAAGTATTTTGATCACAGAAAAGTGATCAGATTTACCAAAATGCTGTCTGGGCATTCATTATCTTAGTATAACAATAGTCTGGTGTGTTGGCACTTTTGGGCTACAGGTTATATGTTGATGGTAACTGAACGGGGTTTTCATAGTCTCCGACTATTATTTTAAAAATGTGCTGGGATGGAACGTTTCTTGTTTGGAGATGGCATCGAGCAGTATCTCAAGCACTTGTTTATAGTTGTAGCAGGTGTTAGGTAAGCTCCACAAAGGATTGCAGATACGAACTCCCTAGGTAAACAGAATGGACAGCATTTGATCATTGCTTGTTCAAAGTCGTAACAACACAAGTTCAACAAAACCTCTACATCAGAGCACTACCAAGAGTTTATCACACAATCCACCTTTTGCCTTTTCTGAATCAGTAGTTCAATCCATCATGTGAATCAAGAAGCCTTCGGGTCTGATCACCATCTCTAGCATGTCGGGAGTTCAGCATGTCTCAGTTACACATAAAGCACAATAATCTCTCATTTCCCTCTGATACAGCAATCTCTTGCTTAGGTCCTCAATTTTGCTCTCCAGCAACTACACATTTGCTAACAAGGTGCTGGATAGAGGGTGTCTTAGTCCTCTGTGTTTCAGCCTGGTTTGAAGTCCAGCCACCACCCCCCTTCCCCCCACCAAGCAGGTCAGGCAGCAACTATGGAGAGAAATAAACAGCTGATGTTTCAAGATGAAGAGTCTTGGCCCAAATTGTTAACTTTTTATTTATCTCCATAGATGCTGCCTGACTTAGTGAGTTCATCTAGCATTTTTGTGCATTTCCAGCATTCGAAGTATCTCCTGTGTTTATAATCAGTTAACAGTGGCTAAATTGAAATTGCTAAAAATAACTGATACCATCAATATCTTTCACTGTGATGGCAGGATCAACAGTAAGAAAATCTCTTGGGGCTGCATTATGGATGGCCCTGCTGTGGCCTAATGTTCTATGATCGGCACTGCCAATCAGAGAGGTGATGAGAAAGAAGCAGGAAGGAGTCAAACTAAAGGGGGATGTTCTTCTCAGGACATGTGATTTCAGTGAAGTTGTTGCAGTACAGAGGCATTAATGAATCCAATTCGTAGCATTCTAGCATGAGGGAAGCAGCTTTTAAAAGGTAAAGGGAAAAGACCATGCATTGGGTGGATCCCAAGATTAAACCAATAAATGGTTGAGATGATGAGTGATCAACCTGAAAGAATCCTCATATCTAGCCTCCTGTCTTCCAACCTCATTGTGTTCCTATTTCTTCAAAGCTCAGCTCTGCTCATCCCATTCTACAAAAGTGGTACAGTGATCTATCTGATGGTTTTCGTTGACCAATGCTGGTTCCCTTTAATTCCAATTCTGACCTCTTTACCAGTTCTCCATCATTTCTCTCAGTGCTTCTTTCTATCTTCCTAAGTCAGATTTTACTTTAAATGTTCCCTATGTGAATTCTCTTGAGATACCTTTTACATGAGGCACCATAAAACATGCAAATTATTGTAAGCAAGTGACCGTAAAACATTCAGGAAAATGTACAATTCGGCATCTGGTATGTTCATGGAAGACTGTGTGTGATTCATTCAGGAAGAATTTGACTAAGATTAATTATGCTACAAATTCTTTATTTAGTTTACGCCATGTAATATATTTATTCATTTCACTCCATTTATTTATTGGTGGATGAGGAATTTATTTCATTCTGCCATGGATTTTTCATATCTACTTTCAAACTGTTATCTGTTCCTCAAAACCACAAAAATATTTATTTAGCTATCTGATTTCAGAAGTTATGTTCATTTGAAATACAGTGAGTTTATGTTTAGCATATTCCCCAAGCAATGTATTTATTTATTACCCAAGCTTCAGGGAGCAATCCTGTGTGAGGTTAGCAAAGTATTTAACAGTCTTTGCTCATGGAGCTGATTTCCTGAAGTAAAATCCCAAATAATAATGTAACTGTATAACTAATGTGTGAGGGCAACAGATGTCTGCAATATTGAGCAAACTATAGTAGGTACAGGTGAGGTGTTGCATTTTGGGCATACCAATTAAAGAGCAAGGAGTCCAGAGATATAGTGCAGATTTTGAAAATATTTGTTCGTTAAGTATTATGAATCAGTAGAATGCTTGAACCTCATGTCCATTACCCTATCCCTTGAAATGTGATTGTACAAATTCAGAGCTTTTCATTCCAATGTTCGGTTACACGTTGGCATTCTGCATTTCATTAGATTATAGGCTTTGGTCTGAGATCCATCCAGTTCAGTATAACGTTGGGTCTGGATGCAATGTATACATTGCTTTTTCTTTGGGTTCACCAAGATCCCAAAGGATGGTAGTCATGTGAAGGAAGTTTAAAGCTTCTGTAAATAATTTTTGTTTTGGCTCATTGAACCTGGAAAAAAAATTCTCAGCTCAGCTTCTCATGACTATTGGTGCTGAATAATTGTTCCATTTATTGTTGAGCATGGACTTCTGCCTGCCCCTGTGGCACAGTAGTTAATCCACAGACTCTTCCTCTTACACCATAGATTGTGGGTTGATGAACACATCAACAGTTCTAACTGAGTCAGAAGGAGGAGAGAAAGTGGTGTGATCTTTTGGAAGTTACAACCAGTTAAAATAGAATGTGTCTTAATTAGCTGAGAGGGAGAGAGTGGCTACATGATCTTTGGTGGGGGATGTTTTAAATGGGGGGTTCTCTCAAAGAGAATTGAAGGTAAAAATGATTTCTCAGTTGGGTGCAGAGGGCAGGAAACCAAATGAAAAGGTAGCATGCAGCAGCTGAAAAAAGAACTCTCTTCCTAATCATTCATGCTTTTCCTCTATCAATAGAACTTCCTGACACTGAGGTGAAACGCTGTAAGCCCTCAGTTACTATGTGAACTCATTTAATCTGATGGTAGATTCTATTAGTCATCAACAACAATTCATTGAAAAGAAAGCTACACCTCCTTGTATCAGTGTCATGGCAGATGTTTGGCACTAGCAGGCGAAAAGCAAAATCTAGTTTCAGCAGTTGCAATATAACAAGCTTTCAAATGTAGAATTAATCTCAGGATACTGCTCTTTTATCTTTTATTTCATTGTAATTTTCCCTCTGTGCATTGGGGAGCTTAGCTCTGCACAGAAAAAACAATAGTGGGAATCCAAAGTCTAAATTACTAAACCTGAGTGATGTTTTGGCCATTTTCGATACAACACACTGAACGTTGGCAAGCAGCATCTGTGGAGGGAAACGGACAGTCAACTTTTTGGATACAGACCCCTCATCTGGACAGAAAACTAGATTAAAGAAATCCAGTTTAAATGGTAGAGGGAAGTGGAAGGAACTTACTAAGTTCTTCCAAATTGTTGTGTGTTGCTCCAGATTCCTGTATCTGCAATCTCCTGGATCTTAATTCTGGATGCAGAATAAGTTATGATCAATACAACAAAAACTTGACTTTTATTAATCAGGTTATACAAAGAAATGGGAGCTGTAATTAGATGCGTAACTTAGATATGTATATCCTTGTATGCCCTAGTGAACAGATGATTGAAGTGAATTAAATCATACATTCCACTCATTTTCACATAGAATAAGGTAAGGTAAAAGAAAATATATTTAAACAGTGTTCAAGTAACAATGGAAGGAAACCTCTTCTATACAGTATTTGGTTCAATGTTGGCTTTGGGCTCAGAGATGTTCCAGTCACTGTTATGACTCTTTCTTTCCAGTATGATTTCTAATTCATGCCAAGTCTTAACTTCACTGTTTGCATTAGCTGGAAGAAGCCTCCCCAGTGATTTAGGGCATAGAGACAACCTCAAGAGTCTGATCAGATTAAATCCTTGACACTGAGAAATATTGTATTTCTTTCCATTTTCTCAATAATATATATTTATACAATGTATGTATTTTCTTGTAATTATTGAACACAAGCCTTGAAACACATTGGTGAAAGGTTCATGAATTTAATTACTTTAATGCAATTTGCAATATGTTTTATGATTGGAAGAATTGTGCTTCAGTATTATTAACAAAATCACTGCCTCAGTTCTACAAACTTTGCTTAACCAAAGTTCATAATGATTTGAAACTGTACAAAATTAGCCTGGAATTTTAGACTTTGATGGATGGATTGGTTTTACACAACCTTTAAATTGCCTTCAACAGAAATGATCAAAGGGAAATGTGTAAAGTGGGCCATCAAGTCGAAATGACCAATTAGGGAAACAGTAGCATAATGGTTTTTCCACTGGAATTTCACTCAAAGAGACTGGAAAAAAAGTGCTAAGACAGAAAATCAAACCCTATCACAGTGGGTGGAGAAATAAAGTTCAATTAATTCATCAAGGATAAAGATATTAGCACTGTGACCACAAAACCTACTGATTGTTGTAAAAAAAACCCTGTCTTGTGATACCACATTTGCTCAGTGCACAATATGAAAGAGGAAACAGAAAACACATGAAACACTCAGCAGGTCAGACAGCATCTATAGAAAGAGAAACATTTAATATTTTAGGGTTTGACCCAGATCTGATTAAGGGTTTTGGACCTGAAATGTTTTGTTGTTTTCCTCAAAGATGCTACCTGACCTGCTCAGTGTTTCTCCTTACTTTAATTTGAGCTTAACAGCATCTGCAGTTTTTGGTTTTTCATCAAAGGAAAAATACTTACTTCACCAAACGTATAAGATAATGTGTTTTTTTCCCTCAACCCTACTTTATTCAAAGTACATTATGGAAGGAAGTTTGTTCTTGCCAGGTCTGCCTTTTATAAGGCCCCAGACATCCAACAACATGGTTGACTCTTAATTATCCAGGGAAAATGGTTGAAGACAATAAATGATGACCTCACTATAGACACTATCCTAAAAAACAGCTATTGATATTAAATAAGAATAATTTAAATGATCATATTGTAAATTATTTCATGCATAAAACATTTTAGTATATTTTAGAGGCTCCTAACTTCAACTGATGATTTCCCAAAACTACCACAGTATTGGCATCAAAACAATGTGATACTACTTTCGAGTACACAAAAATATCAGTCTACTTGCTATTCATTGACTTAAAACAATCATTCAGATGTATCTGAGATTTGGTGACCTTTTTATCCCTTCACAAACACTCTGTTAAAACTTTCTGCTGCTCATTAATGTAATGTCCATAGAACACTAACTTACTCTCTTCGCACCAGGTTTCAATAGTTGGTAAACTTCCGTTTAAAACTTTAAGTGCGGCTACCTTCAAAGTCATTTTTCACTATTTTATATAAGTGGTTTAAGAGTAATTATCTCCTATGTGACCAAATGTACACCTTTTGCATCTTTGTAGAATCAGTATTGTTTATATTAAAAGTTGCAAAACACTGTCTCACCTTAATGCTGGACAGCTAATCGAATACTCAGCCTCTACCAGCAAATTCCTTGCTATCTTGAACTCAGTCAATTTCTCATCTACTTTATTGACTGTCAGTTGATGGAGTTCATGGTAGTTATTTTCTGCAGGCGTTGCCCGGATTTGAAGGCTCTGGCATGAGCACGTCCTCTCTCTTTGCTGACTCCTTTGTTCAGCTTTTCCAGCTCCCAAGAATAATTGAGTTTTCTGATGTCAAGTTTATTAATCTCATTTAAAGATCTCTCTGAGGATAAACACAAAGGAAACAAAACAATTGTCAATCTTTAACCAAGATTTGCTTAGCACAGAACTTCTGTGGTGTACAATCTCCTGTGACTCTTTCCTGTGCCACAAGATTCATCAATCTCCAGCTTTGTCTTCCACCTCTGCATCTCAGGCATGACCTGTAATATCTTTGCTTGTATGACAGAGGAATGCTTGTTGCTGTCAGTTATTTGCATTAATTTTCAATTAAGAAATAATAGAAACCCGAAGAGAATTTTTTTCACATGAATTATGGTATATAAATATGGTATGGAATGAGCTGCCAGAGAATGTGGTTGAGGCAGGTGCAGTAACAACATTTCAAAGACTTGGACAAGTACATGGATGGAAAAGGTTTAGATGAATATGAACAAAAGCAGGCCGATAGGATCAGCTTACATAGGCATCTTGCTCAACACAGGCAAGTTGGACTGGAGGGTCCTGTTTCCGTGGTGTATGACTCTATGACAAAAGAATGCTTGTTATTGTCAGTAATTTGCTTTCATTTTGAATCCACAGTCCACCTTCTGATATCACCTGCAAAGAAGGTGATCATCATCCACTTGCATTCATTGGAGAATTGCTGATTGTGGAGTTTTATCTACTATTTGTTATGGGCAGAAACAGTTAAGTTGCTGCTGACAGACTTAACCACTAAGAAGTTTCCATTTCTTATTTAACAGAAATTCAGACTTGGCACCAGAAAAAAACATTGCAGAGTCACATCGGCAACACCACAAACAGAGGACAAGTACTCAAAAGCATCAGCTCAATTCCATGTTGGTTTCATATACCTTGAAAGCAGCAGAAGAATTTCAGCAATTAAGAATTCGTGCATAAGGCTAAACTAGAAGCCATTTACCCCAGCTGCTTTTGCCAAGAAAGCTCCATGTTGTCTCCACTTCTTGAGGGGACTGAGACAAGTGAGAGCCCTCCCACCCCACCCCCCCATTCTAACCAATTTTTACATGAGCACCATTGAAAGTGCCCTGACTAGCTGCGTCACATCGGAAATCTGATTGCAAGCCTTACAAAGGATTGCAAATGCTGCTGAGAGGATCGTCAGGGTGTCTCTTCCAGCCATCTGAGATGTTTAACAGCAGTGCTGCCTACACAGGGCTCTTAGCATTGTCCAGGATCCCTGCCCTCCATCCCACTATCCCTTTAACCTCCTACCACCAGCGGGAAGTAGTGTAGCATTAGAACAAGGACTGTTAGGATGGGAAACTGCTCCTCCCCCACAGGCCATGAGACTACTGAACTCCGTGCCACCATCCAGGGCTGTGTTATACTGTTTACTTTTTGACAAGTGCCTTCAATGCACCTTATGCTGAACATCAACCTTCTGGGATATATATTATTGGTTAACTTATTTAACTAAATGACTTCCACCTGGTGGCAGTGACACCAGTCATCATGAAGTGCTTGGAATGGCTGATGGAGGCTTATGTCAAGGACTCCATTCCAGCCCCATTGGCCACTTACCAATAGGCCTCATCACAACAGTAGAGTGGGAATGGGAAGTGGAATTAAAACTGCTGCCGACTGGGAGATCCCACTTTTTCTGGAGGACGAAGCATAGATGCTCAGTGAAGTGGTCTCCCAAACTGTGTCAGATCGCTTCAATATACAGCAGGCCACAACAGAACACCAGATACAGTAGTTGACCTCAACAGCCTCTACTGTTGCAATGAGGTCACACTCAGGTTGTAGGATCAACATCTTATACTCCATTTGGGTAGCCTCCAACCTGAAGGCATGAACATCAATTTCTCAAACTTCCAGTAGTGTCCCCCCGTCACCATTCCCCACACCCATTTTCCTCTCTCACCTTATCTCCTTACCTGTCTATGACCTCCCTCTGGTGCTCCTTCCCCTTTTCTGTCTACCATGAACTCCTATCCGATTCCCCCTTCTCCAGCCCTTTATCTTTTTCACCAATCAACTTCACTCTTCCCCACCCTCCCGCTTTCACCTATTAGCTTGTGGTTCTCCCTCCCCTCCCCCTACTTTCTTACTTTTCATCTCTTTTTCCAGTCCTGATGAAAGTTCTCGGCCCAAGACTCTTTTCCGTAGATACTGCCTGGCCTGCTGAGTTGCACCATGATTCTGTGTCTGGTCCTTTTGGTCCACTTTGTCAGTAATGCCCTGGAGTTGGGTGCAGAATTCCTCCACTTGCTTATCGTTGTAGTCAGATGTTGGTGTGATGTTGAAAGGTGCTGCTCTAAAGCGGTTGGAGATATGCCTGCTGGATATAAGGTGGCACCCGAGTATTGAATTCCTATGAAATCCTATGCTGTTGTCAAATCCTCCATTGCAGTATAGTATATGGCCTTCCTCAGTAAGAGGTTCACTGAGGTTTTTCACCTGACTTTGCAGAGCCTCATAATGTTCCAGGTTTACCTCTTTAGCTCATGTGAACTCCAGCTGTGTCCATGATTGGGCAGGTGTTCTCACATTCCACGTGGCTAATGAAAAGTAGTCTCTCCCGCGGATCTTCTGTGGAGAGATTACACCAGTAGCATACTTAACACCTGGCGTGCAACACATAGCACAGTCCTCGGTGACCCGGGTGCCGATCGATCCAGCGTGTTGCGGTGTCCATCATGTTGATTATGTTGAATGTCTTGGGCTGGTGAGGCCTGGCAGCACCCATCCCTCTCCAGGCCAGACCACAGCCGATATCCTCCAACTCGGTGGCTCAACCTGGTCTCGAGCCATGGCCATCGTAGTTCTTGCGGTAAATCATCTACCCTGGCCAGTGACTTCATCGACACGGTCCTTCACCTCATAGCACTGTGTTAACACCATCCCCTCACATCTAGTCTGCCACTTGAAGCCGTGTACCAAGGTATGTCACTTGGAGGCAGACATGTGAGATTTAAATGGATGAAAACTAGCGATGGCCATCCATCCTACTAGATAGAGTTCAGCTGCCAGACATCAAAGGTACTACCTCTGTCCAGAGGCCCCAGCGTCCTTATGTGTCCACTTCTGCCAAAGAATGATCCGATTGATTGACAGTTGGTCGGGTGAATACACTCACTCTTCATAGAATATAGTATTTGAAACTAATACTCTATCTCATGCAATTTGTGCTTAGTTGTCACTCATCATTATCTAACTTCTGTTTCTTTTTAATTTTATTAACTTCATTGAATTACAGCTGTGATTGAATGATTGGCATTTAAAACTTACTAAACCCAAAGCCTGACTCTCAATGCACTATTGTCAAAGATGACCTTTCTTGGAAGAGACAATAAGGCTCCATCTGCTTTATTGGGTTGACCCTGCACAATTCCAATTTACCGTCCTGGAAATATACAAACTGTGTTAGGAGATTTGTGCACTAAAATCACCTTCAGAATCTGGTCTGCATAGGTATGGCAGGCTGAAGTGTCTTTCCATGTGCTGTATGACTCTGTGACTCCACTAAGCAATATTTAATTTATACTTTAATATGCCCAAAGGAAAATGTTTTATCACCTGTAATAGTAAAGCAAGTTATTTTGTTATATAGGGAAGAAATAAGATAAGTTACAGGTTAGTAAATCAAAACATAACAGCAAACTTTTTCAAGGTATTAGAAGGAGAAAATCTGATACTTAGCCATAGATGTTATGAAAGGGCAATAGGAAACCATCTGGTTGTTTTGGTAAGTATGTAGATAGGAGGGGTTTAGAGGGATGTGAGTTAAATATGGGCAAACGGAACGCACTTGGTGAGCACAATTGTCGGCATGAATGAGTTGGGCCGAAGGGTCTGTTTCCATGCTGTTTTACTTTGTGCTCTGTGGCTCTATCCTAAAAGAATAGTTAATCAGATATGAAGAAATTTGCCACAGGGAATGAACCCATGTTTACTCCTGTATGTTGTCCAATTGATTTTTGCTATGCTATGAAAATATAAAATTAAACAGACAGTGTAGACAGAAGCTGGGATCTTAGTCCCAGTCTCATTTCATTGAGTTTGAAGTTTGAATTTCCATGGTGGTGAAAGTTTTTGCACAGTTTTGGGTCGGCCACTTTTGTTGAGCTTTTGAAGCGTTAACTGACTGTGGAACACTTTACTGCTTCTAAACACCTATTAATCTTCTGCTCAGCTACTTGATTGCTAGGTGTGGGATTTCAGAATTTATTTCTAAAAATATAGAGAGGTGGAATTTTAAGTGCAAGCCTACAAGTAGTCAAAGTTACAAGAATTATCCAATTTTTTCATCCTTTGGAAAGGACTATGTGAATGGGAATACGTCTTTCACTTTTTTAAGCTTTGACAAGCAAAAGTTTTGAAATAAACTCCTGAATGTCAAGATTTTTTTTTTGAAGAGGAGAACATAGAAAATGGAAGCAGGGTGTACTGCTTTATTCAATAAGATCATGTGTGATCATTTAACTCAGCTATAATTTACAGAACTTGGCCCATACTATATACCTTGACTTTGTTAATGTCTAAATTATGTCTGTCTCTGAACTGATACCATCTGAAATTTTGGGAAGTGAATGATAAAGAACCGCCACCTTCCAGGTGAATAAATATATTTTTCCTCATCTTTGTCCTGAATGGCTATCACACTATCACACTTAATAAAGTCAAATGTTAGTTATATATACTGTTACCCTGAATATTATTATTATAAATATTACTACTGTAAATATTATTTATTATTTAAATAATGTTATTCTAATTTTGAAAAAGTTGATCCCCAGCCAGGAGCAACATTAACTACATCTACCCTGTGAAGCCCTGTAAAAATGTTGTATCTTTCAAAGAGATTGCATCATTCTTTTGCAGTCAGGTGGTTAAAGGCCTAATTTGCTTAATTTCTCGTGCTATGCAAACTTGCTCTTCTAGGAATTAATATGCTCTAAGTCTGGAAGAAGGCAAGATGGCCCAAAAATACAGACTTACCTCTTTGGGACATGCTTTCTGGCTTAAGTCCTGAATGAGTTGCTTTAATGTTGGGGCCATGTCATCTCATTCTGTTCTCTCTAATGAGAGACAAAACTGTTCTTTTTCAAATAAGTAATCTTTATAAAATTTTCAAACATTTAGTACTGAAACTTAGAAAATCTGTGGTAAAATCTGAAAATGTTTGAAATATCTGGCAAGTCAGTCAGTGTATGTGGAAACAGAATCAAATTAATTCAGATTCATCTGAACTGTTTTTATTTCAGCTTATTCTTGTACGTTCCAGGGGGTAGGAAGGCAGTCTATATAACCTTTTTGAGTGCATGTACCCAAAGTTGCAGCAATTTTCTAAAAAAATCTCTTGCATAATATGGTAATTTTGAGCGGAGATTATCATTGACTACTGAATTGGTAACAATAATCATAGACATTTTAAGGAAAAAGGATGAGTTCCATTGTATATTTACATGTGTTCATCATTGTATTATTAATAAAAGTATAACCATGATTGAGATCAATGAGCTATTTTAGAAAATTTGTTCAAAAATTATTAATATGATTTTTTTTAAAAGACAATTAAAAATAAAGTCATTTCTAAAGAGTATAGTTATTATGACTGTTCCTGGTACAAATACTGGTATGTAAACAAGGTTTGTGATGATTTTCAAATGTATCATCCAACATCCACGAATTCTCTCAATGTCTAGCTGGCATGAGCAAATCCCTGTGAAAATATCTCACTACTCTTATAATTTGTTGCTTCATTTGACAGTAAATATAATCATTATATATATTTTTACTATGGGTATGGCTTAAAGAATAGAGAGTGACATTGCACGTGGCTTGCCATTTCTAAAATGAAATTAGGCCTGTGTGTTTAAGAAGTTTGAAACCAATACACTTCACTTCTGGCATAGATCCTTGTTTATCAGAGGACTGGTTTAAGAACAGATGTAAGTACACGGAAGATGTAACACCTACAGTTTTCTGTCTGTAAGGTACCATGATCTTTTAAGGATGTCCATGCCCAAACTGTGTTGACCTCACTTATTATTAAATGCTAACACTTTCCCCTGGGACACTGAGTCAACCAACATCATTATACTAACAGTATTATATACAGTGGGTCCAGCTAAGTAAGAGTGCTAGAACCACAGAAAGTGCAATACACAGTAACTAACATTCACCGTAAAGGAAATGAACAGTCAGTACTTGGTGAAGATAAATTCACAGTACACTCTGTTAATGGTAAGGGAGGAGGAGAGAAAAAAAAACATTATTATTTAATTGCAGATGTCCTGCTTCCTGTCTCTTTGGAAGCTGTAAAGGTCAACGTAATTTTTGTAAACGATCAACAGAAGGGCTGCTGACTGTTTTTATTGGATTGCTCTCTTCTGAGTTCACATTCCAAATGTAAAGGCTTTCATCAGAATAGGAAAAGTGTAGAAAGATTGCAGAAAACCATCTGCAAATGTTATTAATGAAGATAATGTTCATCACACAGATTACAAATGTAGACTCTACTAGCTTAACTTCATTGCACATTGCTGAGGCATTATTCAAAGTGAAAGTTGCTAGAAATACTCGAAGAGATCAGTGAATATCAGCAGAGAGAGTAATGTTTCGTTTTCTCTCATTAATCTAAAATATTAATTCTGCTGGCTAGAAATTTGTCATTTCATGTATGCAGTAAACAGCAGGGAAGTGACATCTGAGCTTTGAATTCCATTTCTGAAATTCAACTGGTCTGAATTTATTACAACTGTATTTCAGAAGAAAGTTAAATGCAAATACATTACCACAGGCTTACTCTTTCCACAGACGTTGCCTAACTCACCGAGCATTTCCAACAATTTCTGTTTTCTTTAAGTTTCCTGTAGCAGCTGCAGTACTTCATATTTAGTTTAAAGTTGAATTGGATAATTACTTTAAAAAAAAGATGTGAAATTATTTTATAAAATTCCTGTTGTCAAGCCAGGTCAGGTGCATTGGTAGACTAGCTTCCATCTGTGATTCACTGCATAGTTGACGATGTCAGTAATGTGTTAGAGTGACTTTCACCTTCACTACCTAGGAGACTGAATTGTACACAGTTGTAGGTTGATCCTCATTTTCGTGTTTTAAAAAGTCGTGACTGGCTGAAATAAGAACAATTCTAATGAATTATCAGTCAAATGCTGTTTGCTATGTTTGCTAGTCAAGAAGCAACTACAAAAGATTGCAGAATTGAACAATGTATTATTGTGTAACGTTAACTTAAAACTTGTTTGAAAATTAGAGCCTTTGGATTCAAAAAAAATGATGCAAAATTGAAGAATTTCTCAAGGAATTCTTGCTAGATTGCATGTTTCATCTCAATAAGGCTAAAATCTGAATCAGTTCTAGAGCAGATCAGCCAAATGGTCTACTGCTAAATATTTTGATGTGTTCTATTAGTCTTTATTAAACTATTTTATTGGCTTTTCTCTATTGTGTTAATGAGAGCTTTACAGTTACAAGTGGTATCAAACATCAATATATTGTCACTGCCAATAGCTTTATTGTAGAACCGATCTTATTTATAATATCTGATGTATAATTTTGTCTTTTTTGAACTTACTTATTAGTTTCTGTTCCAGAAGCTCTACTGCATAGATTAGTCAGATAATAGACTCTTTATTTCCATTTTTCCTTTTAACAACGAAGGAGGTTATTTAGGTATGTTGATGGCTTCATTCTAAGCAATCCCATTCTCCCACTCATTTTGCCTGAAACCTATTGAGCCCACATTCCCATCAATTCCACTCAGATTCTACCACCTTTACTGTAACCAATTAACTACCAATCTGCACACCATTGGTTTGAGGGAGGAAACTTGAACATCCAGAGGAAAGCAGTCAAAGATACAATGTACGAGCTCCACTATGTCAGGTTTAAACCGGCTTCTCTGGAGCGCAAGGCAACAGCTCTTCCAGTCACTGTGCTGCTCCATTTTTACTCTGTCCAGTGTCTCAGTGTACCAGTGGAAAAAAAGCACAGTCAGGTTCTGGATATGCAACTTAAATGATACATTGGAGAGCCGGCAACAGGACTGAACATTGTTGCTTTAGTTCCCTCATGTACAATCATGATTGATCAATGTAAACTGGAATGCCACAGAGGTGAGGTTTCCTTTCTGTAAACGAGGCTTTGTGATGACTATAATGGCTGGTTCTTCGTTTGCGAAGGTTAGGAGGGAATTCCATCGCTGTCGGACTTTACTTCCCGCTTGCACTGCGTAGGTTTATAGTGAAGAATGGTGCGTGTGTACCGATTCTACTCTTTAGGCCGGGGAACGTTCCACAATAGCACAGCGAGCTGCGACAACTGCAGCGACCACAAGGCTGAATATCGAAGTTTTCCTTCTCCTGGCCAGGCTAACGAGTCCCGTCCACCTGGGTTTGGAATCAGAGTTGTCCTTCTCCTAGGCTGGCTGCCAACCGAGGCTAATGGGCGCAGCCTGCCCACTCAGTTATACCACTGGACACTCGGTTGCATCATGACAAAGCAAACTCAGTAAGAACAGGGACACCACGTGAAGATGTTGCTATCAGCATGATGGTGTAGGAGAGGCCATATGTGAGTGGCCCTCTGCATAGTAAGCCAAACAGTGGTCCTGTGGTAATCAGTATGCATGGAAAGGAGAGACGATGGAGACATTTTACCCTCCTCAAGTGAGTAGGACATCCAGCCCAGGAACCACCTATCTCCAAATGAGGCTTTCTACTTACTTTTAAATTGCACATTTTTCCTTAAAAGAAATTAGTGAAATAGAATTCATGTAAAATTTGGAGAGAAATCACTAAGTAGGTGCAAGTGCACAGCTACAACTAATAGGTATGAAACATTAATTCTGATTCTCACTGCACAGATTCTGTTTGAATATCTACAGCATTTTCAGTTTTTATTTCAGATTTTCAGCATCTGTGGTACTTTGCTTTTGTTGGAGTATTGGCCCAGATTTCTACTCATCTTCCCCATTTAGCTCCATTACAAAATAAAATGTGCAGGCGATTGATTCAAAGTTCAATGTAAATTTATTATTAAAGTACGTATAGATTAGGGTGCACTTCCTTGAGATTCATTTTGTTGCAGGCATTTACAGGAAAAAAACAAAACAGAATTTATGGAAAAACTATGCATAAACAAACAAAGATTGACAACACCAATGTGAAAGAAGACAAACTATGCAAATAAAAATAATACTAAGAGTCCTTGAAAGTTTCTGGTGTCATGCTGAATTTACACACACTTCTAAGAAAGTAGAGACTCTATCGTGACTTCTTTGTGATGACATTTGCAGTATGTGCTACTCCCAGAAGAAACTGGCTGATATGTTAGCACCAGGGAATATAAAGCTACAGTCACTCTCCACCTCCAGTCCCCAATTGATGACTGACTCACAGACCTCCAGCTTCTTTCTCTTGTAGTCAATAATCAGCTCTTTGATTTTGGTGTTGTTCAGTGAAAGGTTGTTGTTGCGGCACCATTCAACCAGATTTTCAGTCGTCCTTCTATATGCAGGTTCATCACCACCTTTGATTCGGCCAACAACAGTGTTGTCATCAGCAAACTTAAATACAGCATTCGAGCTATACTTAGCCACACAACCATATGTATAAAGTGAGTGGAGCAAGGGGCTAACCACAGAGACCTGTGATGCACCTATGCTGATGATGATTGTGGAGGAGATTTTGTTGCCAATCCATACTAATTGGTTTCTGTGAGTGAGGAAATCAAGGATCCAATTGAACAGGAGGGTACCAAGGCCCAGGTCTTAGACTTGAGTGATGAGAGAACATCCTGACATATGCAACTTCATTTTCCAGGTGTCTTGTCTGATTTTAATACTATTGATCAAAACAGGAGAGCTTTCTTCCCATAATATTCCCAATTAGTTACAACGCATTATTGTTCCAGGATGTTTCTGATATTCTGGTACTTCTTACTGCTGTTCTAATTGTCTGCATTAATCCCTTTGCTCTCACCCTTTCAGAGGTATTCCCTTTGGTCTGCCCAACCATCTCTTTTACCAAAAAGTAACGTGCTTTTCTCTTTCCCAGTGTTAACACAGACATGGTCTGAAGCTTCAAACTGTTTCTCTTTCCTGCTTTCCCCATTGCTGGAGATACTGAGTGATACCTTCAATGTCCCTCATTCTCTCTAGACTGCTCCATCATCAAGTTCAAATGCAAGTTGATGGATCACTTGAGCTGCTCCTTTATTATTGTTTAGGTGAATTTGAGTTTCAGTATATTTTGAGGGATTTAAAAAGGACATCAGAGGAGTGTCCTCACACAGAGGAACTAATCTGGAATGAGCTCCCAAAAGTAGTGCAGATAGCAACAGATGACCACAGAGCAATGTATAAAGGCCATCTATATCAATACGTGAATAGGAAAGCTTTAGAGGATTTTGGGTCATATTCAGTCAGATGGGACTTGCTCACGGGACAACATAGTCAGCATGGACGGGCTATGCTGAAGAACCTGTTTCCATGCTGTATGACACCATGATTATGACTTTGAGTAAAGAAATCTCTCCTCATCTCAGTCCGAATCTCTTGCCCTGCAATCTGACACTGATCACTTGTTCTAGAAACAACAACTAGGGAAAATATCCTCCCTACTTCTGACCTTTCTAGTTTTATAAGTACTTTGTAAATTTGAATTAGATTCCAACTCATTCTTCTTCATGTCAGTGAGTACAAAAGTAATTAATCAATTTCTTTTCATGGAAAGTGCCCTGTTAGGAATGAATCTTGTGAACTTTTGTTGGAACTCCTCTTTGGCAAGTAAGTAATTTCTTAGGAGGTACTCTAACCATAGCTTTACCAATTATAGGTGCTGTACAATTATAGTGACACACTTCCTCCTGTACCCTGAACCTCATGTTATGAAGGATAACATTTAAAATTGCAACGTTGTTGTTGGCATTTGCCTCATGGTGGGAATGGGAGGAGGGAGCAGGCTGGAGGAAACATGCAGGCACTGGTATTTCAGTTAGGATCCAGGACAGATCCAGACTTAGAGCCTCAGCTTCTTTTTTCAACAGATCTTCTCACTGACCTTGAAATATCCACCTCTCTGAGTGTTGGAGGAGACACTGCTGCAGAAATTCCATCTAGGTATGCATTGCATTAAGGAGAAGAGTATTTTTTGATGCAAGCCAGCCCCCCCCCCCCCACCTACAAACACAACAGATACCTTGTTTCTGATTCTTCTGATTAGCCAAGAGTGAAATACCTCACCTACAAATTTCCAATGTTATTCTTCTGCTTTCATGAAATAATATAATGTTAAAAATGTTGAGGTAGGCTTTTTGGCTCATTTTGGCCCAATGCTCAAAGTATAACCATATAACAATTACTGCACAGAAACAGGCCATCTCGGCCCTTCTAGTCCGTGCCGAACGCTTACTCTCACCTAATCCCACTGACCTGCACTCAGCCCATAACCCTCCATTCCTTTCCTGTCCATATACCTATCCAATTTTACTTTAAATGACAGTACCAAACCTGCCTCTACCACTTCTACTGGAAGTTCGTTCCACACAGCTAGCACTCTCTGAGTAAAGAAATTCTTCCTTGTGTTAAATTATTCCTAGATCACTCTGTTCTCCTGCATTCTTCAATGCCCTACCATTTACCATGTATGTCCTATTTTGATTAGTCCTACCAAAATGTAGCACCTCACACTTATCAGCATTAAACTCCATCTGCCATCTTTCAGCCCACTCTTCTAACTGGCCTAAATCTCTCTGCAAGCTTTGAAAACCTACTTCATTATCCATGACACCACCTATCTTAGTATCATCTGCATAGTTACCAATTCAATTTACCACCCCATCATCCAGATCATAATGTATATGACAAACAACATTGGACCCAGTACAGATCCCTGAGGCACACCACTAGTCACCGGCCTCCAACCTCCAACAGTTATCCACCACTACTCTCTGGCACCTCCCATCCAGCCACTGATGAATCCATTTTACCACTTCAATATTAATACCTAACGATTGAACCTTCCTAACTAACCATCCATGTGGAACCTTGTCAAAGACCTTACTGAAGTCCATATAGACAACAACCACTGCTTTATCCTCGTCAACTTTCCTAGTAACCTCTTCAAAAAATTCAATAAGATTTGTCAAATATGACCTTCCACACACAAATCCATGTTGACTGTTCCTAATCAGACCCTGTCTATCCAGATAATTATATATACCATCTATAAGAACCATTCCTTTTCATATTATACATCAATGATTTGGGTGATTAAATTGATGGCTCTGTGGCCAAATCTGTGGACAATACGAAGATAGGTGGAGGGACATAATATTGAGAAAGCAGGGAGGCTGCAGAAGGACTTAGATTAGGAGAATGGGCAAGGAAGTGTCAGATAGAATGTAGTGTAGGCAAGTGTATGGTCATGCACTTTGGTATAAGGAATGAAGGTGCAGAATAGTTTCTAAACAGAGAGAAAATTCAATAATCAGAGGTACAAAGGGACCTGGGAATCCTCATGCAGAATTTCCTAAATGTTAACTAGCAGGTTGAGTCAGTGGTAAGGAAGGCAAATACAACATTAGCGTTCATTTTGAGAGGATTAGAATATAAAAGCAAGAGTATAATGCTGAGGCTTTATAAGGCATTGGAGTATTGTGAGCAATTTTGGTTCCTCATCTAAGAAAAGATTTCCTGGTATTGGAGAGGGTCCAGAGGAGGTTCACAAGAATGATTCCAGGAACAAAAGGATTAATATATGATTAATTTTTGATGGTTCTGGGGCTGTACTCATTGAAGTTTAGAACGATAAGGGTGTATCTCATTGAAATTTAGCAAATATTGAAAGGCCAAGATAGAGTGAATATGGAGACGATGTTTCCTATAGTAGGGGAGTCTAGGATCAGAGGGCACAACCCTTTAGAACAGAAATAAGAAGGAATTTCTTTAGGCAGAGGGAAGTGAATCTGTAAATTCATTGCCACGTGTGTGGAGGCCAAGTCATTGGGTATATTTAAATTGAAGGTTGATGGGTTCTTGATTAGTCAGGGCATCAAAGGTAACAGGAAGAAAACAGAATAATAGGGTTGAGAGGGTTAATAAATCAGCCATGATTGAATGGCAGAGCAGATTGGATAGGCGATGTGACCTAATTTTGTTCCTATGTCTTATGGACTTAAGGTCTTAACCAGATTTCCAGTTCAAATCAACATGTCTAGGAAATTTAACAGCTGAGACTATCTGGATTGAGCTATTTCACCAAAGAGATACATGTTAAAAATGAACCTGCTTCTTGAACCAGGCCATTAAAAACATGTACCGGGGGATATATGGAGATGTATTTTCTATCAAACCATACTTGGAAGGTACTTTGCCTTTGATGGCACCTCATGCTTGCTCAGGGGAGCAGCTTCTTGGTTAGTTACCAGCTGCTGTTCCCTGATTCAAGTGCTTTAGAAGAACACTAGCACATTCTGTCACTAACCAATATTCCTGTTTAGTTCAGAATCAGTGGCTGAATCAATGATTTTATTCTGTGGGGACAATAAACTTAGATCTACATTAAACATTCTGAACAGTTTTATAGCAAACAGCTATGGCTTTTGATGAATGAGTAACATTTTTCATATGAAAATCCGCCTTAAGTCAGCTTAAAGTAATTGTATGTGAGTATGAAACTGAATTGGCTTTAGTAATGGTACTTGTGAAGCAAAGAAACTATTTCCTCTGGTGGGGAAACCTGAACAAGGGGGCATTAACAATGGGATTGGAGTTAGGCCAATTAGGAGTGAAATCAGGAAGTACTTTTCCACACAAAGAGTACTGAAATCTGTAACTCATTCTCTCAAAAGACCATTTTATAGGGTCAATTAAAATATTGATCAATAGGTTTTTGTTAGACCAATGAACATGGAACAAAGAAGTCTAAGCGGAGTTGAAGTACAATTCAGCCGTGATCTAGTTGAATGTTATAAGAAGCTTGAGGGGTTCAGCAAATGATTCCTGTTCCTATCATAATGACCTTTCTATCTTTTTCCAAATTGAGAGGTCTTTTTTTAAGTGCTCAAGTAAGCAATTCTAGTAGTGCAATTCAGGTGTAATTTCTGAATCTGGACCAAGATGAGAAGAGCAGAACAAAATATGCTGGACGGAGGCTGTCCAAGAAAAGAACAAAGGTGCACAGCCACTATCGGCTCTACTGTCCCTTCACATAAATGCTTACACTGTTCCACCAGAGCCAAGGCTGTCACAGCCCTCAATAAGAATTATATAGAGCAGCAATTATATCCTATCTCAATTAATTGAATATTCTCCTGAATGGTGACCCAACATTTACCCCATATCACAGGGTTGTTTTACTTACTTTCACAATACTGAGTATTTCAGGCTCACCAAATGATCTACCAAAAAATACTAGTTTCATATGGGAACTGGATGGGAGTTGCATAGAGTTTATAGAATCATACAGCATGTAAACAGATCCAACCATTCCAACTAGTCCATGGTGACTAAGCCTGTCCCATTTGTCTGTGTTTGGCTCTAAACCTTTCCTATTAATGTACCTGACCAACTGTCTTATGAAGTTATTATTGTACCTGCCTCAACCACTTTCTATGGCAGCTCACTCAGTTCTAATCACCCCATTATAGGGAGGATGTGGAAGCAATGGAGAGGATATAAAAGAGGTTTCCTAGGATGCTGTCCTGATGAGAAAGGTACATGCTACAAGAGAAAAGATTTGTAAAGTTGGGTTATTCCCTGAAGGTGCAAAGACTGAGGGATCCCCTAAACCTCAGATTCTTGATTCCCAAAACCTGGAAGAACTACTGAGTTTCTACCACTCTGGGAACTAAACTGTTTTGTTGGCAATCTCTACCCCACCCTGCCACCCTCCACTGCAAGTTGGATCTCGGAGACTACTGATAATGCCCTGCAAATTTCATGACAGAGAAATGAGAAGTGGTTTGAGATTTCAGGGGAAGGGAAGACTAGCAGTCTGAGGCTGAGGATTATGGTGTGGGGAATGAGTGCTAATGAAGGTGAGTAGCTAGCAGTGGGGAAGAGAATGTCTTCACACAGCATTATGAGTAGAGAGGTCTTTTAAGGATATGTAGTGCTGAAGACAATAGTCTTCAGAAAGGCTCAGAGATCAGGTGGTGGTCAGGGATGTTATCAAAGGGATGGAGAGGCTGGTAACCAGATCCTTCTGTTATGGTTATAAACACAAGAGATCCTGCAGATGCTGGAAATCCAGAGCAAGACTCAGTCCTGATGAAGGGTCTCAGCCCAAGCCATTGACTGTCTATTCATTTCCATGGATGCTTCCTGACATGCTGAGTTCCTCCAGCAATTTGTGTGTATTGCTACAGTGATGTTGCAGGGGTTCACAGGCTGTGTGAGAAATTGAGGGAAAGTGGATGGGGAAAAGACCTTGGGAGGCTGGGATCACTGGATGTCTTATTACATTTCTGAATCATAAAGAGCTTTGAATGCTGAGGTTAGGAGCCTTGAATGTCAGGAAAATCAGAAGATGTTGGCCTCAGATGGGTTTTCAGGGAGGTTGAATTGTGACGAGCTGAACATCAGAGTCACATGGTACTGCTCCCAGCTGATCAAAGGTCATTAACTGCTAGGCTATTTAACATTGGTCCCAAACCAACATTGGAATTAAATCCTATTTTAACCAGATGTGCACGTTTGGAAAGGGGCTAAGGACCACGTTTGAACTTTAAATGAATATATTGTAGCTCAAGTATTGGGATTCGGGCCTTGAAGTTTGGTGACCATGAATTTCCCAGTTCATTCCAATGTAGTTCTATCTGGTTGTATATCTTTAGGAAATTTGATCTGTTCACAGCTGTTTCTAATACCTAGATCATTTGGCTGGGATATAAACAGGAAGTGTTTCAGATATTGACCCCTCTGTCCTTATAATCCTCAAAAAAAAACATTGTTTTTGCTTCCTGAATAACAAGTTCTTGGACACCTTCAACTTTCTTGCTCACTTCTTTGTATGAATTTCTGATCTATGCTACCAGCAAGAATTTGCATTGGAAACAGTAGCAAAACTAATTTTCTGTCTGCAGATTCCACATTAGAAGGCTGCATTGCCAACAGGACGGGAAGGATAGAGTGTTTGTGTCTGTAGTGGCTTAGTTGGCATCACCTCTGAGCCATAGGTCATGCTTCAAGTCCAACTCCAGATAGTCAAGTACAGTGCAGAAGAGTCTAAAACCGGAGGACACCAATTTAAAGGAAAAGGATTAAGAAGGGATTTTTATTTTGTTCAGAGACCTTGAAATCTGGAATGCACTGCCTGATACCTAAACATCTAGTCAAGTACTTGAATTGCGGAGCCTTAGAAGGCTGGTTAATGGGATTGGTGTAGATGGACACTTGATGGTTCATGATGGTCTGTTTCTGTGCAGTATGAAACTGTGATAAAATAACCCAGGTTGACACTGTAGTGCTCACCATATGAGTGGTGGAGATGTTTCTTTCAGATGAGTCACTATACCAAACCCTCATCTTGTTAAGATTATAAACACTATTATGGCACTATGTCCTGACCAGTAAATTTCCCCTAGTCAGCATCTGTAAAACAAGCTATCTGGTTATTTTCATGTAGCTGGAGGGAACTTGACCGAAGTTGGGGTGTGTTTGATTTGTTTTATGATGCTTTGGTAGATCATGGGGTGCAAAAGCAGGGAAATGTGGTAAATGGAGATCTATCACCAGTTTCCTCCCTGTTAATAGACAATAGACAATAGGTGCAGAAGTAGACCATTCGGCCCCTCGAGTCTGCACCGCCATTCTGAGATCATGGCTGATCATTCACTATCAATACCCAGTCCCTGCCTTGTCGCCATATCCCTTGATTCCCCTATCCATCAGATATCTATCTAGCTCCTTCTTGAAAGCATCCAGAGAATTGGCCTCCACCGTCTTCCGAGGCAGTGCATTCCACACCTCCATAACTCTCTGGGAGAAGAAGTTTTTCCTCAACTCTGTTTTAAATAACTGACCTCTTATTCACAATCCATGCCCTCTGGTACTGGACTCTCCCAACATCTGGAACATATTTCTTGCCTCAATCCTATCAAATCCTTTAATTATCTTAAACGTTTCAATCAGATCCCCTCTCAATCTCCTCAATTCCAGTGTGTACAAGCCCAATCTCTCCAATCTCTCTGCGTAAGACAGCCCTGCCATCCCAGGAATCAACCTAGTGAATCTATGCTGCACTTCCTCAATTGCCAGAATGTCCTTCCTTAAACCTGGAGACCAAAACTGTACACAATATTCCAGGTGTGGTCTCACCAGGGTCCAGTACAAATGCAAAAGGACATCCTTGCTCTAGTACTCAATTCCCCTTGTAATAAAGGCCAACATTCCATTTGTCCTCTTCACTGCCTGTTACACTTGCTCATTCACCTTCATTGACTGATGAACTAGGACTCCTAGGTCTCTTAGCATTTCTCCCTTACCTAACTCTACACCGTTCAGACAATACTCTGCCCTCTTGCTCCTGCTTCCAAAGTGGATAACTTCACATTTATTCACATTGAATGACATCTGCCAAATATCTGCCCACTCACCCAGCCTATCCAAGTCTCCCTGTATTCTCCTAACATCCTCTTCGCATGTCACACTGCCACCCAGTTTAGTATCGTCAGCAAACTTGCTGATATAGTTTTCAATGCCCTCATCTAAATCGTTGACATAAATCGTAAAGAGCTGTGGTCCCAATACAGAGCCCTGTGGTACCCCACTAGTCACCTCCAGCCAGTCTGAGAAACACCCATTCACTGCTACCCTTTGCTTTCTATCTGCCAACCAGTTTTCTATCCATGTTGAAACCCTGCCCCCAATGCCATGAGCTCTGATTTTACTCACCAATCTCCTATGTGGCACCTTATTGAATGCCTTCTGAAAATCTAGGTACACTACATCCACTGGCTTACCCTCGTCTAACATCCTTGTTACACCCTCAAAAAACTCCAACAGATTAGTCAAGCATGATTTGCCCTTGGTAAATCCATGCTGGCTCGGCCTAATCCTATTACTGCCATCAAGATATGCCACTATTTCATCCTTAATAATGGACAAGCATCTTCCCCACGACTGACGTTAGGCTAACAGGGCGATAGTTCTCCGTTTTCTCCTTCCCTCCCTTTTTGAAAAGTGGGATAACATTAGCCACTCTCCAATCCTCAGGAACTGATCCTGAATCTAAGGAACATTGGAAAATGATTACCAATGCATCCGCAATTTCCTGAGCCACCTCTTTTAGAACCCTCGGATGCAGACCATCTGGACCCGGGGATTTATTAGCCTTCAGTCCTATCAGTCTACTCATCACAGTTTCTTTCCTAATGTCAATCTGTTTCAATTCCTCTGATATCTTATGACCCTGGCCCATCCATACATCTGGGAGATTGCTTGTGTCCTCCCTGGTGAAGACAGATCTAAAGTACGCATTAAATTCTGTTGCCATTTCCCTGTTTCCCATAACAATTTCTCCCAATTCGTTCCTCAAGGGGCCAACATTGTTCTTAACTATCTTCTTTCTCTTCACATAGCTAAAAAAGCTTTTGCTATCCCCTTTTATATTCCTGGCTAGACTGAGTTTATACCTGATTTTTTCTCTCCATATTGCTTTTTTAGTTAAGATCTGCTGTTCCTTAAAACTTTCCCAATCATCTGTATTCCCACTCATCTTAGCCCTGTCATACTACTTTTTCTTTAATGCTATACAATCTCTGACTTCCTTTGTCAACCACTGTGGCCCCTTCCCCCTCTTTGAATCCTTCCTTCTCATTGGAATGAACTGCTTTTGCATCTTTTGTATTATCCCCAAGAATATCTGCCCCTGCTGATCCACTGTCTTTCCTGCCAGGGCATCCGCCCATTTAACTTTGGCCAGCTCTTCCCTCATGGCTCCATAGTCTCCTTTAATTAATTGCAACACTGACACCTCTGATCTGCCCTTATCCCTCTCAAATTGTAGATAAAAACTTATCATGTTACGATCACTACTTCCTAATGGCTCCTTGATGCACCATCAATAACTCACTCTGAGACGTAAGGCGAGATATCGGCTTTTATTGACTGGAAGAAGGAACCAGGAGTGAGTGACCATCATACTACGTCCTGGAGACTGAGAGAGAGCATAGGCCTCAGATCGCCTTTATACAGGGGTCTGTGGGAGGAGCCACAGGAGCAGTCAGCAGGGGGCATGTCCAGACAGGCACACGTAGGTCACCACATTCACCCCCCCCCCCTTTGTTTAAAAGAGTCCCCATGTGGCGAAGTTTCTTACAAGTCAAGTCTATCAGGTGGTCGAATCTGTCGCTGCGATGTACGTAGGACTGGCTGTGATCGCACGGGTGCCGGCGACATTGGTGATTGCACAGGAGACAGAGGTTGTGCTTGTTCCAGTCCACTAGGCGCCGGTGATCCCTCACGCATGTGCGAGGCGCCCGGTATAAATGCATACGAAACGCCCGGTATATAAGTGTCGTGAGGAGTCAGCCAGTGTTCAAAAGCGAGCTCTGCTTCAGGGTCTTGAGGGTCCAAATCCAACCTTTCCGGACGTAAAACGGTTTCCATGATTTAAAACTTCCAGCCAATAAAATTGATGCACCATCAATAACTCACTCTGAGACGTAAGGCGAGATATCGGCTTTTATTGACTGGAAGAAGGAACCAGGAGTGAGTGACCATCACACTACGTCCTGGAGACTGAGAGAGAGTATAGGCCTCAGATCGCCTTTATACAGGGGTCTGTGGGAGGAGCCACAGGAGCAGTCAGCAGGGGGTGTGTCCAGACAGGCACACGTAGTTCACCACACTCCTTTACTTCAAGATCACTTATCAATTTCTGTTCATTACACATCACCAAGTCCAAAATAGCCTCATTCCTGGTTGGCTCAAGCACAAGCTGTTCCAAAAATACATCCCTTAGACACTCCACAAACTCTCTGTCCTGGGGTCCAGCACCTACCTGATTCTCCCAGTTCACCTGCATGTTGAAATCTCCCATAACGACTGCATTACCTTTAGCACATGCCAATGTTAACTCCCTAATCAACTTGTACCCAATATCCACGCTACTGTTTGGGGGCCTGTACACAACACCCATTAGGGTCTTTTTACCCTTAACTGTTGCTCAGCTCAATCCACACAGACTCTACTTCCCCGGTTCCTAAGTCACCCCTTGCTAAGGACTGAATCTCATTCCTCACCAACAGGGCCACAGACTCTGTTGGCAGAGACTCTGCACATGGCCAGCAGGAAGACCATGTAGCCCTACAGTTTCTCTCCTTGTTTATCATGCCCATGTCAAGTCTGGAGCTCGCAGGAAAGAAGGCATTTCTCCAAGCATCATGGATAGTCTGCGTTTGCTAAACATAGATGTTTATGCTCTTGTTTCTGAGTTTCACAACTGGGAGCAGAACTTCAAGAATTCATGTGGGATAACCTTGCACTGAAATCACTAACCTAGGAGAATACTGAATCCTCAGTCAGGACTGCAGTTATTCCCTGGGGCCTTAATCATTTCCTGCTGGGTATGTAGCCTACCGATCACTTTATCACCCAACTCCTCCTTTTACATGTAGCTGAGTGGCATAGCAAACGATATATTCTAACCTAAATTCACATAGTCAAGGTTAACTGGTGCAGATGTTAAAAAGTTGATTGTGGTTCCTTTTTTTTTCAATCTGTTCAGTTTTAACTTGATGTAATTTTGAAACTAATTGCATACAGGCAGAAAATAACTTCCAGATTTTTTGGAGAGTATGTCAACTGAGGAAATCTTTGAAGAAGTACAGCAAGATAGACGGCAGGCCCATGTGGAAAAAAAATGTACATTTTCATGTACATCAGCTGTACAAACAAACGTAATTGTTCATAAAGAGCAATAATGTAAAGAAAACCCCATAGACTGGAAGTGCAAATAAACAGAGGTTTTCCAGAACTGCAAGCAGTGAACGAATAAACAGGAGGGCTGTTAAATTGAAATAGTATTGCTCTGTTAAAAGTCTGTCATCCATAATAATTCTCCATATTATCTGGTTGATTTGTTACTACTTGTGTCATGAGATAAGAAGTTTACTAAAGTGGTTCATAGTCATACCTGGGAGAATAGAAAGCAGGTATACTGCAAAAATTAGCTGGAACCTACCTGGTGTGGGATCTTAGTGCTTGGCTTCCAATGACTCTCTTCAGTTAGAAGTCCTCAGAGCAGTTGCTCTGGCGTGCAGTGCTTTAAGATTGCAGCAGGTATACTAGAGCAAACTGGGTCCACCAATGTCCTGTTGAATTTCTGGAGAGATACTATTTGATAAGAAATTTGATAAGAATTTCACTCCAGAAATGAGCATGATTCGGTAACAGACTCAGCAATCACATCTGGCACATATTGCTGAATCTTTCTAGAAAATACCCAATCAAATTTCTAGAGTTGTGGTAAAATATAGGCCGTAAGACTACAACATATAGAAGCAGAATTAGGCTATTTGGCTCATCAAGACTGCTCTGCCATTTTATCATGGCCGATCTATTTTGCCTCTCAGCTCCAATCTCTTGCCTTCTCCCTGTATTTCCTCATGCCCTGACTAATCAAGAATGTACCAACCTCAAGAATGTAAATATACCCATTGCCTTGGCCTCCTGTGGCAATGAATTCCACAAATTCACCACTCTCTGGCTAAAGAAATTCCACCTCATTTCCATTCTAAAGGATGCCCCTCCATTTTGAGGCTGTATCCCCTGGTCTTAGACTTCAAGAAACATCCTTTCCACATATGCTCTATGGAGGTCTTTCAACATTTGATAGGTTTCAATGAGGTTAACCCTCATTTTTCTGCAATCCACTGAGTACGAGCACAGGGCCATCAAGTACTCTTCATATGACAGGACATATAATTGATCCCCGAATCAATTTTGTGAACCTTCTAGAACCTTCTCCAATGTCAGACATATTTTCTCAGTTAATGGGCCCAAAACTGCTCACAATACTCCAAGTGAGGCCTCACCACTGCTTTATGAAGCCTCAACATTTCATCTTTGCTTTTATATTCTTGTCCTCTTGAAATGAATGCTAACATCACATTTACCTTCCTCACTGGTTCAACCTGCAAATTAACATTTGGGGAATCCCACTCGAGGAGTCTTATTTCCCTTAAAATATCTCCAAATACCATGTACTGCATTTTAACTCTGAAGAAAGTGAATTTTCAATCATATAAGCCTGAAATAAATACTGTTATATGATTACATTTTGAGGTGAATATACTTAAAGTTGAAGTCATGCAATGCAGATCCACTTCATTAATTCATGAAGTGAGGGGATTGTCCCATGAGAATAGAGTGAGTAAGATTATTGCATGCTTGCTGGAGTTTAAAAAAAATGAGTGGTGATTTCATTGGGACACACAGGAGTCTGAAAAGGATTGACAGGGTGGATGCTGAAAAAGCTTATTCCTTCTGGCTCAGGAGTTTAGAGCCATGGGTGTACTCCGAACTGAGGCCTTCGATAAAGATGACAGTGAATCTTTGGAATGCTGTGCCATTATGAGCTGCAGATGATCTGTCAAGACTTTTAGAGACGAGGGTAATGAAACAGCAGAAAAACTGCAATTGCTGGAAATTTAAAAGAAAAAATGAAATTTCTGGAAATGCTCTGCAGGTCAGGCAGCATCTGTGGAGAGATAATTTATGTGTTGGATCAAAGACCATTCATAAAGACTGGGAAAGTGAGAGTACAAGTTAGTGTTAGGTTATAAAATAAGGGATGCAGTGATGGATATGACAAAGGGAATAGTTCAGATTGGGTAAGGTCAAGAAAAGCAAGGGTTACAGAGTTGATTGATTAATGCAGGTAATGAAAAACAAAGTAAAAACTGTGAAATTCAGGTGTTATCTGATGATGTAACCTGAAATCAAAAGGTGGATGTTGGAAAGTCCCAAAAAATCAGACAGTGTCGATGAATACTGAAAATTGAATTATCGCTGAAGATCAATAATCAGCAGTTTATCCTACAAACAGAAAAAGAGAATTATCTAAATTGTTGAATTTTGTATCAAGCCATGAAGGCTGCAATATGTTCAGGTGTACTCTAAAATGACTTGAGCTTATGTAGGACTCTGGAGCTGTCTGTGGGTAGGTCTAAATGTGATGAACTGTTAAAGCAACAGGAAGCTGGAAGTTCAGGCCCATCCCAGAGGACTGGCTGCAGTTCTTAATAAAATGGTTGCCCAACATGCATTTGGTTTCTCCAGTATAGTGGAGACCACAGTATAACCATCAAATACAGTACACTAAACCAGGGGTCACCAACCTTTTTCTGCACCGCAGACCGGTTTAATATTGACAATATTCTTGCAGACCAGCCCACGGGGGGGTGGGGGTGGTGTTAATCACGACTGGAATATAGGTGATAAGTCAACTATAAGTCATTTATAAGTGGCTAATACATTCAATTTTGTTTCTAAAAGGGTTTATCTAACGAATTTAATATTAAACACACAGCACATATTTTCCTCGCATGAATATAGTGATAAGTCAGTTATAACTCACTTATAAGTCAATAGCATCATAACATCTTAAGTAACATTTGGATATTAAACATACAGCGCATATTTTCCTCGTATGAAGATATAAAATCATTGCAACACACCAGTGAGAGGTCAAGGTGAGTGCCGGAGGTCCCCGTATTGGGGCCGCGGCGGTCGCAGTCCAGAGAGCGCGACCGACTGAGCGAGGAGTGCGACAGGGTGCGTGCCTGCCCCCCCCCCCCGTAGGTAGGTAGGAAGGATCTATCGGCGGACAAAAGTTTGGCTCGAGGGATGACTTTAGTAGATCACAGCTAGGTAGCTGCTCTGCTACTTATGAAACCCTGAGCCTGAACTAGGTCATCTGCGAATATTTTAGCACCGGGTTCCCCATGAATATTCGGTGTGCTAAACAGATTTAGAGGCGGCGCCCATCTGTCCGCGCTGCAGGACAGTAGCAACGGCATTTCTCGCCAGCCCAGTGAGGCAGCCGTTTACCCGAGGCCAACCAGTGATCCCTGGTGCTAGGGTATCACTGAATTTAGGTGGCTGATGACCTCATGTGAGTAATGACCTCGCTTGTGTTCAAGTTCAACAGTGAGAGTGACAGGGAATGAGGAAAGGTGCAGTTGACTCATATCGCCAAATCATATCGTTTCCTCGTGGCCCGGCAGCACATGCTTTGCGACCTGGTGGTTGGGGACCACTGCACTAAACTAGAAGAATTATATGTGAGGTGCCTTTGCTTCTTCTCTGAACAGAGACTCAGAAATTGGCAGAACACCTCCAGCCTCCTTCACCTGGCAGAACTTACTCTCATATTGAACAGCATTCCCTTTAATCCCACTCACCATCTCCATGATGTGCACAAATTGCTAGACTACAGTCACTGCATCTAAAAGAGAACTACATTGACTGTAAGGTATACTGAGGCCTCCCAAGTTTTGACTGGAGTTGTAAAAATGCACGTTTCTTTCTTTTACTGTTTTTGGACATTTTTGAGCAACCAAACATTGGCCATACTTGAAAGATAATGTAGCATGTTGAGCTAGCTAGAAAGCATGTATATAAATACAAGTTTGTCCGCATTATACAAGTTGCCTGACTTGAAAGTGACAGTGCTTAGTGTTGGCTTATTATGACTAATTAATAGCAACCATATGACTGAAATAGATCAATTGGAATTGGATAATTAATTGAAGGAACAAGGAAAATTGGATAACTATGGGAAAACAAGACTAATTGGATTTTTATTTCAAGCAGCATAACGGGCCAAATGACCTCTTTCCAAACTATAGAAGCCTATTATTATGCATAAATCATACTTTTTGAGGAGCTTAAATTTTATGCACCATTAATTTTAATGGAAAGAAAATTCGGACCTCCATATCCAATATTCTTTGCAGAATATCAAGCAAACACAGTTCCAATTTGGAAAATGGCATTCTTGATCTTTGAACCACAGGCGCTAGCATTTCCAGCCATGAAATTTAAATCTACATTTCAACAATAGTTTATGAACAGTTTTTTCAAACTAGAAATTTATCAGGCATAATCGCATAAGAAATAGAAATATGTACAGAATGTTGGACGATCAGAATGCTGTCTGCAACACCATCACTGACCTCATCAACTCTGGAGAAATCCCATCCACTGCCATCAAGCTCATAGTTCCCCTACCCTGCACTGCTCCTTTCTACCTCCAACTCAAGATCCACAAAGCTTTCTGTCTAGCCAGGCCCATTGCCTTTGCCTGCTTCTGCCCTACTCCTCATACCTCCTCTCTATTCTATCCCCCGTGGTTCACTCCCTTTCCACCTACACCTGCGATGCTTCTTATCCTTTCGGTCTCCTTACTAACTTTCAATTCCCTGGCCCTTACCACCTCATTTTTACCATAGGTATGCAGTTCCTGTACACTTCTACCTTCTATCAAGAAGGCCTCAAAATCTACTTCTTTCTCAGTACAGGAACCAACTAGTTCTCCTTCCTCCAACAATTTTTCCTTCTCCAGACTCAAGGGGTAGCTATGGCTGCGGCCATTGACAGTGGCAGGACCCCAGCTATGCCTGCCTTTTCGTTAGCTGTGTAGAACAGTTCATGTTATGCTCTCCAACTCTTCCTCTGCTATATAGCTGATTGTTTGGTGCTGCTTCATGCACCCATACTGAGCTCATCAATCTCAACAACTTTACTTCCAACTTGCACTAAATTCACTTGGTCCATTTCTGACTCCTCTCTCCTCTTTCCCGATCTCTCTATCTCCATCTTTGGAGGCAAACTGTTGACCAACATCTTTGATAATCCTCCCAATTTCTACTTTTATCTTGACTATGCAGTGTCTCCTGTAAAAATGCTATTTCCTTTTCTCATTTCTTTTGTCTCCAATGAATCTGTTCCCATGATGAGGCTTTCCTTTCCAGGACAGCAGAGATGTCCTTCTTTTTCAAGTAAAACAGTTACCCTTCCACCACCATTGACGCTGACCTCAGCTGCATCTCCTCTATTTCCCGAACATCCATACTCACCCCATCTTCCTGCCACCTTAACAGTGATAGAGTTCCTCATGTCCTTACCTACCACCCCTTACCTGCATCATTCTCCACAACTTCCGCCTTCTCCAAAGGGATCCTACCAACAAACATATTTACCTCCCTCCACCTCTCCATCTTCTGGAGGAATCGCTCCTTCCATGATTCCCTTGTCCATTCATCTCTCCCCACTCATCTCTCTGCTGGCACTTATCATTGCAAGCAGCTAAATTGCTACACCTCCTCCAGAACCTCCACTCAGGGCCCCAAACAGTCCTCCCAAGTGAGGCAACAGTTCACCTGCGAATCTGCTGGGGTCATCTATTGTGTCTGGCTCCTCTACATTACTGAGACCCAATGTAAATTGGGGGACCATTTCATCAAGCACCTCCACTCCATCTGCCCAAAGCAGAAATTCCCAGTGGCCAAACATTTTAATTATGAATCCCACTCCCATTCCAACATGTCAGCCTCTAGCCACCTCTTGTGCCATGCTGAAGCAATTCTTTGAGTGGAGGAGCAACACCTTATTTTCATTCTGGCATCTTCCCCGTTCCTTTCCAGTCCTGAAGAAGGATCTCAGACTGAAATGCCAACTGTTTAATCACTTCCATAGATACTGCCTGACCTGCTAAGTTCCTCCAGAATTTTGTTTGTGGTGCTTTGAATTTCAGGTATCTGCAGGAATCTCTGTCCTTTTGTAGAGTTTACAGCCCCCACAAACAGATCTGTTGTTCAACAAAAAAATGTCTGAACATTGACATTCCTTTCCTGTGATTCTCCTTCCCTGAAATGCATTCATCCCAAATTTAAATACACAACACTGAGCATCCACACTTCTAACCTTAACCCCAACCACCTGGAGTTGAGCATTTGAATTCCAAAGATACACAGCTATATGAATGAAGAAATTACTCCTCGACATCCAAACTGATTGACTTCATATCTTAAGATTATGGAGTGGATGTTCAGCCTGCATATGCACGTGCATATTCGAAACCTGGGGATTGTTTCTATCAGAACAATTCTAGTTCCCAGCTATCCTTCTTATATGTATGTAACTTTGCAGCCAAAGCTTTCTGAGTTTCAACATCAAACAGTCCTCCATCTTCTTTAAAATATTCTGCTTTTCCATTTTGCCTACCAAAGTGGATACCGTCACTTGTCCCCACATTATAATTCACATGACTCTTCAAAATCCAGCAGTGTACAGGTGCTTGGTGACGTGTAGGTTTGTAATCTCTTTAAAGGTAACAGGTACAATTTCTCTACTCTAAAGTAGTATCCATGCCTAGCATTTCTAAAGGGAAAGGCAAATTAGTAAGATGAAGTGTATGTTGAGCAAAACTATTCCTATTAACGACAGTTAAAGTGCAATGCTGCTATCGAATGCTTAGTAAATACAAGCACAGCAAATCCATAAAACCTCTATTATTTTATAATATAATGAATGGATAAAGGAGAATATCTCATGCCACCCAGGACTTTAAGATATCTGTTGCCTCAGAAATACTTTACCACCCAGTGAGAAGTTAGTGCAGATGGGGGGGCGGGGGGGGAATCAAATATCGAAATGGGAATCTGATCACCCAAGAAAAATTCCAAGTTAGAAAGTACTTTTTTTCATGTTAGCAAATATTTCGTTCCAGGTTTGTTTGTGCCTGAGGTCTTCTCTAATTGTCTCTGCTGGTAAATTCACAGACTTACATATAATAAACAGTGGCCCCATGACCATGGCACTGCCCTCTCCGTATTGCTTCCTCTGTGATCCGCTAATGTCTTATTACATAGTAGCAGAAGTAAATTTTCTTAATAATGTTGAAATAAAATCTGAAATCCTGTCCCCAGTAGGAGTTGTAATTAAAGCAAGCCCTTTCATTTTAGAGGAAAGGAATATTTCACAGATTACACGTCAGTAATTCCCAAACATATGTCCTCTATGAGCACCACTTCTGATGTATGGGTGTGGAACCATGCGGTCAGTTCTAATCATTTCCTTATAAGTAAGCAGTGCATGCCTTATCCTGTCAGCCCTTATTTGCATTGTTTTTATGTATTTTTTAAAACCTCTCTCATGCCTTTTCTAGGAACTTCCACAATAGGGGAACAAAAATCATTTGTGATATCAGGACTTCCCATTTAAAACCATTTCAAACGTTGATGAGATATAGTTGCCATGGCAGTGTAGAAAAAGAGCAGCCATGTTCATGGGAATCCATTTCCTTCTCTTCCTTATATACTCACAAGCAATTCTTCACATCCGTTTGAAAGGACAGACAGGACACTTCATACCTAAAGAGCCCTTTCGATCTGTCCAATGATATAGCATTTTTTCAGTATTGCAATCAAAATGAGTTTACATTTGCCCAGCTTATAAATTGACATAACCTGTCTATTGGGATCTCCCGGAAATTGATGTTGTTTTTTCCTTCCTTGTATGTGGACAAGTGGAACGGCTTTTCCACATCTGGATGTTGATGCTTAGTATCTGGGGAATATCTGCTGACATTTAGATAGTTGGAGGAGACTGACGATAAACAGCAGCAAGATCATGCTGAATTCATCTCCTGCTACTGGATACTCTCTCAACACAACCGTACTTAGTGTGGGAGCAGACAACCAGCAAGCAATGAGAGAATAGAAGTCTTAAAGCTGCGGAGGCCAATTTATTGGGTATATTTAAAGCAGAGGTTGATAGGTTCTTGATTAGTAAGTTTGTCAAAGGTCATAAGGAGCAGACAGGAGAATAGAGTTGAAAGGGATAATAAATGAACCATGACAGGTTGGCGGAGCAGACTTGATGAGCTGAATGCTCCTATGTCTTACAGTTTTATGGTCTTTATTAATAGTATTCACAATTAGATTGGAAACTACTTATTGTTGCCAAAGACAAGAATGGTTACAGGATTGTCTTGAGTCAGTGGACTGGACCGTGTTCGAGTATACATCTGAGAACCTGAATGACTACACCAGGAGGGTTACAGACTTCATTAAAACAGCTGTTAATTGTTCAGGATTTTCCCCAATCAGAAACCCCAGATGAACAATGAAATCTGCAATCAGCTGAGAGCCAGATCAGAAGCTTTCAAGTCTGGAGATCAAGAATGCTACAAGAGGTATGATCTCCAGAAAGCCAGCTCATGGGCAAAGTGGAGATTCCGGACTAGACTGGAATAAATGAGAAACAGTTGTAGCAGGGTTTGAATGCCATAACCTCCTACAAAGTTAAATCTTCTGACATAGGGGACAGCAGAGCTTCGCTTCCACATGAGCTCAGTGCTTTCTTGCTCGCTTTGATCACCAGAACAGAGAGGAACCATAGCACACCCCCATGTCTTTGGATAATCAATAGGTCTCAGTATCTGAAGATGACATGTAGGCTGCCTTCAAGAGAGTGAATCCAAGGAAAGCATCCAGTCTGGACGGAGTACCTGGCCGAGTACTGAAGACCTGTGCTGACCAACTGGATGCATATATCAGGATGCTGTTTATCGATTACAGTTCAGCATTTAAAACCATCATCCACTCAAAACTAATCAGTAAACTCCAAGACCTGGGCCTCAATACCAGCTTGTGCAATTGGATCCTGGATTTCCTCACTTGTACATCATCTGTAAAACCCTCCAAACCATTGAGCACATCTACATCTACATGAAACATTGGCGTAGGAAAGCAGCATCTATTACCAAAGATCCTCACCACCCAGGCCATTTTTTTTCTCACTGCTGCCATCAGGTAGAAGGTAAAAAAGCTTCAGGACTTGCACCACCAGGTTCAAGAACAGTTACTACCCTCAACCATCAGGCTCCAGACAAAAGGGGATAACAACACTCATTTAAGGACTCTTCTATCTTGTTAATTCATGCTCATTATTTATTGCTATTTAGTTATATCTGCATCTGCACAGTTTGTTATCCATTGATCTTGTTTACAGTTACTGCTCCATATATTTGCTATGTATGCAAGCAGAAAAAAGATTCTCAGGGTTGTATGTGGTGACATGAATGTACGCTGATAATAAATTTTACTTCGACTTTGACTTTGGCTAAACATGTAGAAGCATGATTGGAGGATCCGTTATCCAAGTCTCCTTACTATTGATCTATACACAAACAAGGGAGAATTGGATTGTCAAAATCACCAGTGTTGCTACAGCCATAGCCACAAAGGTTACAGCAGAACCTGTGTGGATTGCAGTGCTGAGGAATGATTGTGCACCATGCCAAAAATGTGGAGACAGGAACCTCCAAACCCATCCTTGTATCTAATTACACCTCAATATGATCGTGGTCAAATAACATACTTCTTTTATGAGCCAAATGGGAATCCTATCAAAATAGTTAGACTAATAGCTTTACTTCCTGTACAAAATTACTCTACATTGACATTGGTAAATGGGGGAGGGTGTAAATTCTGCCTTGCACATGAAGCATTTACAAATAATAGAATTGGTTAAACTTCTTTCCATGAATAACTATGGCCAGAGTGGTAGATGACAGGATACTTTTTAATACTCCTTTTCACAAAGATGAATGAAAGAATAATAATACTTTGAAGCAACTTTTCATAAAGAAACAAATTCATATTTTGACACAAGGGATCATGGACAGTGGAATCTGGAGAAACTCAGTGGGTCAGGCACACCAACATCTATGGAGGGAACTGAAAGTTGATATTGCAGTTTGAGATGTTTCATTATTTACTGGAGGTTCTGATTACCAGCTTGTGTATCCCCTCGGTCACTATTGTGATCATCTGTTCCTCCCTCACTGCATCTGGACCAGATGAAGGATCTCACCCTGAAATATCAACTGTCGTTTCCTCCATAGATGCTGCCTGACCCATAGAGTTCCTCCAGCATCTTGCATATCACTTGTATTCACCATTGTTTTTAACCACACTAATTAGTTAATATGCTCATTAAAAAAGCTCTTAAGAAAGAAACGTAAAGCAATTAGTCATAAAGATTGTGAGACACTATCTGACTTCTGCCTGGCTGGGAGAGGGTTCAGCTCTCTGACAGAAAAGAAGAGCAGCTGGGCCTTTGGAAAGAAAATATTATGTAACTAGATATTAAAGAGCTTCAGAATATATTGGAGCATGGTGAGAGGGTGATAGAACAGGCAGCCAAAGGCTTTTTCTTGCTTACATTAAGCTGACCCTTTCAAGTGATGTTAAAGTGTTTTTAATTTGAATCGCAATACGTAATTTGTATTGATCGATTGAGCAATTCTGGTCATTCCAGTTGTTCCATACATTTCTCTTCTTTGTGTTAAATGGTAGTTTATAATTTGAATCAAATAGAAACATAGAAAACCTACAGCACAATACAGGCCCTTCGTCTCACAATGCTTTGCTGAACATGTACTTACTTTAGAAATTACTAAGGGTTACCCATAGCCCTCTATTTTTCTAATCTCTATGTACCTATCCAGGAGCCTCTTAAAAGACCCTATTGTATCCGCCTCCACCACAGTCGCTGACAGCCCATTCCACGCACTCACCACCCTCTGCGTAAAAAATATACCCCTAACATCTCCTCTGTACCTTCTTCCAAGCACCTTAAAACTGTGTCCTTTCATGTTAGCCATTTTAGCCCTGGGAAAAAGCCTCTGAATATCCACATGACCAGTGGCTCTCATCATCTTATACACCTCTAACAGGTCACCTCTCATCCTCCATTGCTCCAAGGAGAAAAGGCCAAGTTCACTCAACCTATTCTTTTAGCTTGCATGGGGTACCTTATCAAATGCCTTGCTGAAATCCATATACACTACATCTACTGCTCTACCATCATCAATGTGTTTAGTCACATCCTCAAAAAATTCAATCAGGCTCGTAAGGCACAACCGGCCTTTGACAAAGCCATGGTGACTATACCTAATCATATTATGTCTCTCCAAATGTTCATATATGCTGCCTCTCAGGACCTTCTCCAACAGCTTATCAACCACTGAGTAAAACTCACTAGTCTATAATTTCCTGGGCTATCTCTACTCCCTTTCTTGAATAAGGGAACAACATCTGCAACCCTCCAATCCTCTAGAACCTCTCCTGTCCCCATTGATGATGCAAAGATCATCGCCAGAGGCTCAGCAATCTCCTTCCTTGCCTCCCACTGTAGCCTGGGGTGTATCTCATCTGGTCCCAGTGACTTATCCAACTTGATGCTTTCCAAAGGCTCCAGCACATCCTCTTTCTTTATGTCTATATGCTCAAACTTTTCAGTCCACTGTAAGTCATCCCTACAACCACCAAGGTACTTTTCTGTAGTGAATACTGAAGCAAAGTATTCATTACCTCCACTATCTCCTCCGGTTCCATACACACTTTTCCACTGTCACACTTGATTGGTCCTAATCTCTTATGTCTTATCCTCTTGCTCTTCACATACTTGTAGAATGCCTTGGAGTTTTCTTAATCCTGCTTGACTGGGCCTTCTCATGGCCCCATCTGGCTCTCCTGATTTCATTCTTAAGCTCCTTCCTGCTAGCCTTATAATTTTCTCCATCTCTATTATTACCTGTTTTTTTTAACCTTTTTGTAAGCTTTTAGAAACATAGAAAGATAAAATACTTGCAGCACAATACAGGCCTTTCAGCCCACAAAGCTGTGCCAAATATGTCCTTAGTGAGAAATTACCCAGGGTTACCCATAGCCCTCTATTTTTCTGAGCTCCATATACCTCTCTGGGAGTCTCTTAAAAGACCCTATCGTATCCACCTCCACCACCATTGCCGGCAGCCTATTCTTTTCTTCTTGACTCAAATTTCAACAGCCTTTGTACACTATAGTTTCTGTACCTTACCATCCTTTCCCTGTCACATTGGAATGTACCTATGCAGAACACCACACAAGTATCCCTTGAACGTTTGCCACATTTCTGCCGTACATTTCCATGAAAACATCTGTTCCCAATTTATGCTTCCAAGTTCCTGCCTGATAGCTTCATATTTCCCCTTACTACAATTAAACGCTTTCCGAGTTTGTCTGTACCTATCCCTCTCCGATGCTATGGTAAAGGAGATAGAATTGTGATCACTATCTCCAAAATGCTCTCCCACTGAGAGACCTGACACCTGACCAAGTTCATTTTTCAATACCAGATCAAGTACAGCCTCTCCTCTTGCAGGCTTATCTACATATTGTGTCAGGAAACCTTCCTGAACACACCTAACAAACTCCATGCCATCGAAACCCCTTGCTCTAGGGCAGGGGTCAGCAACCTTTACCACTGAAAGAGCCACTTGGACCCGTTTCCCACAGAAAAGAAAACACTGGGAGCCGCAAAACCCGTTTGACATTTAAAATGAAATAACACTGCATACAACGTTTTGTTTTGCCTTTATGCTATGTATAAACAAACTATAATGTGTTGCATTTATGAAATTGATGAACTCCTGCAGAGAAAACGAAATTACATTTCTGCATGCAACAAAAACATTTTGAACTCCGAAAAAAAGACGTTGGGTTGAAGGTTACTTTTAAGTAAAATACTCAACGTCTATTTGAGTCCTTCTTGTATTTATGAAAAACGCCAAACTTAAATTTGCCGCCAGCAGCAAACCAAAAATAACGTCAGCCAGCTGTCAACCTGAAAAATAAAAGGACTATTTCACTGAACAATGAAAACATATGAATATACGTAAAATAATAGGCAATTAAAATATTTATCATACTTGTTCAGGTTGACTCACACCTGACAATGCAGTCGTATTCAGTAGGGATGTATCGATGCTTAGGGGAGTGACCGGGAAGGATAATGTGTTTTTTTTTTCCTCTCTGAACTCACAGAGGAGTTTCCCAAACGATGTTTGCATTGCGATGATTGCAGAATGTAAATACTCCGCATTTATCATGTCGTGACATTGTTTGAACTCTCTCAAATTGGGGAAGTGAGACAATGTGCCTTTCTGTAAATCTCTGGCAAGCAACGTCAACTTGCGCTCGAATGCCAAAAGATCCTCCAACATGTGCAGGGCTGTACGTCCTTACCCCGTTGAAGAGCTGTGTTCAGCGTGTTCAGGTGCGCTGTCATGTCTACCATGAAGTGTAGCTTTTCCGGCCACTCTGGCTGTTCCAGCTCAGGAAAGCTGAGCCCTTTGCTGCCCAGGAAAGTTTTCACTTCTTCCAGACACGCGACAAAGCGTTTCAGCACCTCCCCTCTGGACAGCCAGCGATAAAAAACACGTTGTAGCGGTTGCTACACGCAGTCAGTAAACTGCAGTCAAAGATAGCTTTATTCGAACTAAACAGCCTTGCTTTTAAGCCTCCCTCAACCCGCCCCCCATGGGCGCGGATGCTGCAAAAGACACGTACTCACAAACCCCCGTAGGCTATCTCCCTTAGCCTGAACGCTGGCTAATTGTGAGCCGGTTCGGATGTGTCAGGAAATGGGTCGCCACAACGTCTTATTTAGATTGTCCAAGATCACCATGATCTTCAAATTTAGATTTACATTTCAAAAACTTACAAACTAACATAAAATACATTTTAATTAAATACTGACCATGTAGCGGTGTGCTACACGCAGCGCTAAAATTATGACACGGAGTCGGTAACTGCAGTCGAAGGAAAAAACTTTATTCGAAATCTTCAGCCTCACTTTTAAGCCTCCCTCAACCTGCCCCCCATGGCGAAGAGGCTCCAAAGGTCTGTGCTCGCAAACCCCCGTAGGCTATCTAATTGTGAGTCGGTTCGGATGTGCCAGGAAAAGGGTCGCCACAACCAATTATTTCCCAAAGCAACAGGGAGCCGCAGCACAGACGTAAAAGAGCCACATGTGGCTCCGGAGCCGCGGGTTGCCGACCCGCGCTCTAGGGAGATGCCAATCAATATTGGGGAAATTAAAATCTCCCACCACGACAACCCTGTTATTATTACACCTTTCCAGAATTTGTCTCCCTATCTGCTCCTTGATGACCCTGTTACTATTGGGTGGTCTATAGAAAACACCCAGTAGAATTATTAACCCCTTCCTGTTCCTAACTTCCACCCACAGAGACTCAGTAGATAATCCCTCCATGATTTCCTCCTGTTCCGAAGCCATGACACTATCTCTGATCAGCAGTGCCACACCCCACCTCTTTTGCCTCCCGTCCTGTCCTTTCTGAAACATCTAAAGCCTGGTACTCTAAGTAGTCATTCCTGCCCCTGAGCCATCTAGGTCTCTGCAACATCATAGCTCCAATACTGATCCGCACTCTAAGCTCATCCACTTTGTTCATGATACTCCTTGCATTAAAATAGTCACATCTCAAACCATCAGTCTGAGCATATCCCTTCTCTATCACCTGCCCTGTCCTCCCTCTCGCACCACCTACAAGCTTTCTCTTATTTGTGAGCCAACCGCCCCCTCATCCATCTCTTCAGTTCAGTTCCCACCCCCCAGCAATTCTAGTTTAAACTCTCCCAAATAGCCTTAGGAAACCTCCCTGCCAGGATATTGGTCCCCCTCGTATTCAAGTGCAACCCGTCCTATTTGTACAGTTCACACCTGCCCCAAAAGAGGTCCCAATGATCCAGAAATCTGAATCCCTGTCCCCTGCTCCAAATCCTCAGCCACGCATTTATCCTCCACTTCTTCTTCTAACATGTTCTGGTGTTCAAATCACAAACAAGAGAAAATCTTCAGAGGCAAGAAATCCGAGCAACACACACAAAATGCTGGCAAAACTAAGCAGACCAGGGCAACATCTATGGAAAAAAGTACAGTCGACGTTTTGGGGTTTGATTACTACTCTGCAAAGCGTCTTCCAGGGATGCCTGCTCTTTAGAGGTTTAATTCTTCTAGCCCTGCTGAAGAGCTTTGGCCAGAAACATCAACTGTACTTTTTTCCATAGATGTTGCCCTGGTCTGCTGAGTTCCTCCAGCATTTTGTGTGTCTTCTAGTATTCACTCACTTCATGGGCAAACAACACAAAAGATTGGCCTAGAGGAAGCAGCTATTATTATAGTTTTTTGTGGCACCATTGTTCATTACACGGTGTGATTTATCACCAATTAAAATTAAACAACTAATGGTATTGACATTGAGAAAATATATATATATAATAGATTGTATTTGAGTCCACTAGGGGATCAGCTATTCAGGATTGGGTGTTGTTTAAGTTAGAGGTACCCTTCAAAGGCAGTTATTATAATATGATAAAATTTACCCTGTAATTTGAGAAGGAAACGCTAGTCAGATGTATTATAAGAAAATTACAGGGAAATTATAGGGAATTACGGAGACATGGGGGACAAGCTGGCCAAAGTCCATTGGAATGGGACACCAGCAGGGATGGTGGCAGAACAGCAATGGCTGGAGTTTCTGGGAGTAATCCAGAAGCTGCTGGAGAGATACATCCCAAAGAAGAAGACAGGATGAATCACCCATGGTTGACAAGGGACGTCAAAGTGAAGATAAAAGCCAAAGTAAGGGCATATAACAGAGCAAAAATTGCTCGGAATTATCAGATTTGGGGAGCTTTTAAAAACCAGCAGAAGGCGACTAAAAAAGTAACAAAGAGGTAAAAAATTGAACACTAAGTTAAGTTAGCTGATATTGATAAAGAGGATACCAAAAGTTTCTTCAGATATATAAAGTAAAAAAGAGAGATGAGAGTAGGTATACAACCTCTGAAAAATATAGGAGAGGTAGGAATGGGGCCAAGGAAATGGCAGATGAACTGAATGAGTATTTTGCATCAGTCTTCACTGTGGAAGACACCAGCAGGATGGTGTAAGTTTGAGTATCTGAGGTACAATCCCCTAATACTCTTCACAGTTTATTAGAAAGCCATCATCATTTAGACATTTAAAAATCTGTGAATAACTTGTGTTGATGGTGTATAGATACAACATAGCTCTTTCTTCTCTCTCAGTCTCTCTCTCTGTCATTCTCTCTCTCTCTCTCTCTCTCTCTCACTCACTCTGACACTCACTCACTCACACACAACTGGTTCATCTAGTAGAAACAGTAATTCTATAAGTACAATTTAAAAAGGCAAGATATTGCTCATGATGTGCCTCAGTAGTGAAGATTGAGTGTGACCTTTCAGTGTTCTAACAATTGATGCTCTATTCAGCAAGAGGGGAGGAGACACACACAGCACACACAACAAGAAACTGTAGGCTAGCTAGGAGAACATGGAAGTTCATTATCAAGAGAAGAAGATACTTGTTTAAAATTCATAGGCAGACTCAACATAATTTTATAAAAACTGATAATTTATTTGATATTTTTGAGGATTTAGAGTTGATAAAGGAGGCTAGGATATGTAGTGGGTTTCCAAAAGTCATACAGTATGATGCCACATAATAGTTCGTTACGGACTATTTTCTAAACTGGGAAAAAATTCGGAGGTCAGTGATGCAAAGGGACTTGGGAGTCCTTGTGTAGGATTCCCTAAAGGCTAACTTTTAGCCAAAGTCGGTGGTAAGGGAGGCAATTGCAAAGTTAGTATTCCTTCTGAGAGGACTAGAATGCTGAGACTTTATAAGTCGTTGGTCAGATCGCACATGGGGTATTGTGAGCACCTTTGAGGGGTTTCCTGGCATTGCGGAGTCTTAGAGTCATAGTACACCACAGCCCAGAATCAGGCCATTCGGCCCACCTAGACCATGCCAAGCCATTAATCTGCCTAGTCCCATTGACCTGAATCCGGATCATAGCCCTCCATACCCCTCCCATCTATCCAAATCTTTTCTTAAATTTTGAGATCAATCCTGATCCACCACTTGCACTGACAGCCCTTTCCACACTCTCACCATGTCACCTTTCACCCTCAACACATGACTTCTAGTTCTAGTCTCATCCACTCAGAGGAAAAAGCCTGCTTGCATTTATTCTATCTATACCCTTCATAATTTTGTATACCACTATCAAATCTCCCTTCAATCTTTTATGTTCTATAGAATAAAGTAGTAACCTATCAAACTGTCCCTATAACTGAAGTCCTCAAGTCTCAGCAATGTCCACGTAAATTTTCTCTGCACTCTTTCAATCTTACTTACATCTTATCTGTAGGTAGGTGACTAAAACTGCACATAATACTCCAAATTAGACCTCACCAACATCTCATACTCTTTTAACATAACATCCAAACCTCCTGTACTCACTACAATGATTTATGAAGGCTAATGTACCAAAAGCTTTCTATATGGCTCTATCTATCTGTGATGCACTTTCAAGCAATTATGGATCTGTATTCCCAGAACCCTCAGATCTAGTGCCCTATCACTTACTGTAAAACCTACCCTAGTTGGCCCTCTCAAGGTGCAACACTTCACAATTGATTGCATTAAATTTTGTCTGCCAGTTTTTCAGCCTATTTTCCTCGCTGATCTAGATCCAGCTGCAAGTTTTGATAGACTTCTTTACTGTCTACTACAGTGTCAAATTTGCTGATCCAGTTTACCACATTATCATTCAGATCATTGATATCGATGACAAACAATAACAGATTTAGCACTGATCCCTTTTGCATTCCACTAGTCACAGGCCTCCAGTCAGAGAAGCAACTATTCACTACTACTCTCTGACTTCTCCTGCAAAGCCAATGTCTAATCCAAATAGCTACCTCATCTTGAATGCCAAACGGCTGAATCTCCTTGGCCAACCTCCCATGCAGGACCTGTCAAAGGCCTTGCTAAAGTCGATGTTAAAAACATTCGCTGCCTTGCCTTCATCAACTTTCCAGGTAACGTCCTGAAAAAAAGCTCTGTAAGATTGGTTAGACACCTCCTACCATGCACAAAACCATGTTGACAATCCCTAATCAGTCCCTGTCAATCTAAATATTTATATATCCAGTCCCTTAGAATACTTTCCAACAACTTTCCCACTACTAATATCAGGCTCACCAGACTTTAATTTCCTGGTTTATTCTTACAGCATTTCTTAAACAACAGAACGACATTAGCTATCCTGTAATCTTCCAGCACCTCCCCCACGGTTGAGGATGTTATAAATATCTCTGCTAAGACCACTGCAATTTCTGCACTTGCCTCCCACAGTCTGAGGGAATGCCTTGTCAGGTCTTGGGGATTTATCCACTCTATTTTGCCTCAAGACAGCAAACACCTCTTCCTCTGTAATCTGTAGATGGTCCACAACCTCACTGCTGCTTTCTCTCGCTTCTGTGGACTTCGTGTCTGTCTGCCTAGTAAATACAGATGAGAAATCCATTTAGTATTTCCCCCATCTTTTTTGGTTCCACGCATAGATTACCACTCTTAATATATCTGTAAAAGCCCTTAGGATTCTCCCTCATCTTGTCTGTTAGAGCAACCTCATTCCTTCTTTTAGCCCTACTGCTTTCCTTCTTAAGTGTTCTCTTGCATTTCTTATACTCCTCTAGTATCTCATTCATTCCTACTTGCCTATACCTGATTATCATTGCACTGTTGTAACTATATGTTGTAACGATGTGGTTTTGTGCAGGTCTTGTAGCTTTAGCTTTTGGTCTTGCTTTTGTCTGGTGGGATTGGAGCTCCTTTCCGGGGAACACGCTAAGATGGTAGCGCGATATTAATACGCAGCAGCCTCTCCGGACTCTGGATTGGGGATTGCCAAACGTTATGTGGATTTTCTAGTGTAGTCCGTATTGTCATGCATTTTTGTGATAACGTTCTGGAGGAACGCTGTCTCATTTTTTAACTGCATTGCATTTGTGATTTCTAAATGACAATAATCTGAATCTGAATCTGTACCTCCTTTTTCTTAATGAGGGCTTCAATAACTCTTACAAACAAAGGTTCTCTAAACCTGTTATCCTTGTCTTTTACTCTGACAGGTGTACGCCAGCTAAAAATTTAACTCCCACTTACCAAGCACACCTTTGCCAGAAAACAACCTGCCTTAATCCACAAGAGCCAGATCCTCTCAACATGAGGACCAGACCTATCTTTTTCCATAATTACCTTGAAACTGATGGCATTATGATCACTAGATGCGAAGTGTTCCCTTACACAAACTTCTGTCACCTGCTCTGTCTTATTCCCTTATAGGAGGGCTAGTATCACACTCTGTCTAGTTCAGACTTTTGTGTACTGATTAAGGAAACTTTGAAGATATTTGACAAACTCTTTTCCATCCAGCCATTTTACAGTATCAAAATCCTGGCCAGTATATGGAAAGCAAAAATCACCTACTATCACAACCTTAGGTTTCTTGCAACAGTCTGTATCTCTCTACAGATTTGGTCTTCTAAATCCCATGGACTGTTCACCAGTCAATAATATAATCCCTGTAATGTGGTCATACCTTCCTTATTCCTAATTCTATCCATAAAACTACATTAGATGAGCTCTCCAATCTGTCCTGTCTGAGCACTGTCATGACATTTTCCCCGACTAGTAATGCCTCCCCTAACCCTTTAATCCCCTCACTCTATCATGTCTAAAACAATGGAACTCCAGAACATTGAGCTATCAGTCTTGCCACTCTTGAAACCAAGTCTCATAAATGGTTAGTGTTATAATTCCACATGCTGATCTATGCCCTCAGCTCATCCGCCTTTCCTATAATACTGCTTGCATTGAAATATACGTAGTTCAGAAGTAGTCCCACCATGCTTAACCTTGTGGTACCTCACTTTGTACGTAGGCAAAGAGGGTCCAGAGGAGGTTCACTAGAATGACGCTGGGCCTATATTTGCTGGAGTTTAGAAGAATGAGAGGAAATACCTCACTGAAGATTATCGACTACCGAAAGGCCTAGGTAAAGAGGACATGCAGAGGATGTTTCATATAGTGGAGGACTCTTGGGCCAGAGGCCACAGCCTCAGAATAATAGAATGTCCGTTTAGAACAGAAATGGGGAGGAATCTCATTAGTCAGAGGGTGGTGAATCTGTGGAATTCATTGTCACATACAGCTGCAGAGGCCACATCTTTGGATATATTTAAAGAGGAGGTAGATAGGTTTTTGATCAGTCAAGGCATCGAACGTTGCGAGAAGAAGGCAAGAGAATGTGGTCATTAACCGCAAATACCAATCTATCACACCTCCGTTCAATCACTTCCCCATCTGCCAAGTATGCAAGCATTCTATACTCCTACACCAGGACAAAGTAAGTTGCTAAGTCATCACAGTTTGACCAATGAATAATTGTGAATGGATTCTAATATGAGGAAATGCAGAGTTTTTTTTATCTTTTGCAAATATTTAGGCAGATTACAAAAGCAGAATATTAGTTGCTTAGAAGCTTAGGTGGGGCAGGATTTCTTCAATGCATCCAAGGGGGTTTCTAGAAACAGTATGTGGAAAGTCAAACTAGAGGAGAAAACATACTGGATCTAGTTTTGGGAAATTAGCCAGGCCTTGTTAGAGACCTGATAATGGATGAACATGTTGGAAGTAGCGACCACAATTCAGAATGTTTAAGATAGAATTGGATCTTACAGGCAGGTACTAAACTGGGGGAGGAAAAAGTATAACAGGATAAGAAGAGAGCTAAGAAATGTTGATTGGGAGCAGCTACTGTCTGACAAGTCCATGTCTGACATAATAGAGTTGTCTAAAGACCAGCTGATCAGTGTTCAAGATCACAGCATGTTCCAGTAAGCAGTAAGGACAAAGAGGATAAGGTAACTGAAATCTTGGATAACTCAAGAGCTCTGAAGTTTAATCCAGAAGGAAAAGTAAGGTTTAGAAAGGTAAAATCAGGCTCGGCCCTTGTGGAGTATAAAGACAGAAGGAAAGTGATCAAGCAGGCAAGAAGGAAGGCCAGAAGAGACCATAAGTTGCTCTTGGCTACCAGGGTCAAGAATAATCCCAAGGTATTTCATACTTATATTAAGAGAAAGGGTATAACTAAGGAGAAGGTAGGACCACCTAAGAATAAAAGGGAATTTGTGCTTGGAGTCACAGAAAGTGACTGGCATACTAAATGACTACATTGCATTGGAATTTAGGAAGGAGAAGATACTGAAAACATGCTAATTAGCATGCTGATATTTTTTGAAATATTTTGAGATTTCTTATTTTTGCCTGTTACACCACTGGCACTTAGGGCAACAATGAAAGTCCTCCATCTCTGTCTGTCCTTGTCCATCTTCTTCTCTATTGTGCCCCAGGTGTGGTCTGGGTCCTCATTTCTGCCTCTACCATATGGTGCCAAGTTGTCTTGGGTCTCACACAATTTGCTGCCCTTCAGAGATCCAGTGAAGTTCTGCCTCAATGATGAAGTTGGCCTCTCTTTTCATCACAGGTCCAATCTATCTCCAAAGTTTCATTATGGTGATTGTGGCTATGTCCTGGTGATGACAATGAAGGAATTGCTCATAAATCCTATCCTTAAGAATCCTCTTCAATAACTTCTGACTTGAGAATCACTGGTCTATCCCTATTTCACTTCTTAATTAAAGAGACAAAATTAGGTAGTCGCCAGTTTTTTGAGTATTTCACAAGGACTAGTGCTGGGACCTCTGTTATTTGTGATGTATATCAATGATGAAAATGTAGACAGAGATTAGTAATTCTGTGGATTAGACAAAGATTAGTGAAGTTATTGACAATGCAAAGGACAATCAAAGAATATAGTGGGATATACTGTAGATCAGTTACAGTTAGGGGCGGAGTAGTGGCAGATGGAGTTTAATCCAGGCAACTATAAGGTGTCGTACATTTTTTAAAGTTTACAGTTGATAGTCAGTCCTTTAATACCATTGAGGTACAAGGGAACTAAGGGTCCAGCTCTATAGTTCACTGTAAGTGGCTGTACAAGTAGATAAAGTGATAAAGAAGGTAGATGGAATGCTTGCCTTCATTTGTGTGAATATTGAGTGTTAGAGTGCATAAATCATGTTGCCGCTATAAAAGAACTTTAAGCAGATCACACATGGAGTATATGTTGTAGTTCTGGAAGGATGTGGAGAATATGGAAAAGGTGAGGAAGAGGTTTACCAGAATGTTGCATAGATTAGAGAGAGCTGTGAGGACTTAGAGTCATAGAAGAGTACAGCACAGAAATGGGCCCTTTGGTCCATCTAGTTCATACTGAGCCATTTAAACTGCCTACTCCTATCAACCTGCACTGGGACCATAGCCCTCCATACCCTTACCATCCATGTACCTATCCAAACTTCTCCTAAATGCTGAAGTTGAGCTTGTATGCACCACTTGAGCTAGCAGCTCATTCCGCACTCTCACAATCCTCTGAGTGAAAAGGTTTCTCCCCATGTTCCCCTTAAATATTTCACTTTTCATCCTTAATCTATGACCTCTAGTTATAGTCCCACCCAACCTCAGTGGAAAAAGCCTGCTTGCATTTACCCTTTCTATACTCTTCATAATTTTGTATACCTTTCAAATCTCCTCTTGATCTTCAACATTGTAAAGAATACAGTCCCACCTATTCAACATTTCCTTATAACTCAGATCCCCCAGACCCAGCAACATACTTGTAAATTTTCCATTTACTCTTTCAAACTTATTTACACCTTTCCTGTAGGGAGGTGACCAAAACTGCCTTCAATACTCCAAAATAAGCCTCATGAACCTCTTATACAACTTCAATATAACATCCCATCTCCTGCACTTAGTACTTTAATATATGAAGGCCAACGTTCCAAAAGCTTTCTTTACAACCCTAGCTACCTGTGATGCCACTTTCAATGAATAATGGACCTGTATTCCCAGATTGTGTTGCCCTACGACACTCCTCAGTGCCCTGCCATTCACTGTGTAAGGCCTACTCTGGTTAGTCATACCAGAGAGCAAAACTTTGTACTTGTCTGCAATAAATTCTATCTGCCATTTTTCAGCCCATTTTTCTAACTGGTCCCGATCACACTGCACGCCATGCTAGTTTTCCTTGCTATTCAGTACAGCCCCAATCTTGGTGTCATCAGCAGATTTACTGATCTAGTTAACCATATTATTGTCCAGATCACTGCTAGAAATAACAAGCAATGGAACCAGCACTGATCCCTGCAGCACTCCTCTAGTCATAGGCCTCCAGTCAGAGAGGCAACCATCTACTACCACTGGCTTCTTCCACACAGCCAATGACTAATCCAATTTACTACCTCATCTTGAATGCCAAACGACTGAACCTTCTTGACCAACCTCCAATACGGAACCTTGTCAAGTGCCTTGCTAAAGTCCATGTAGACAACATCCACTATCTTGCCTTCATCCACTTTCCCGGTAACTTCCTCAAAAAACTCTACAAGATTGCCTAGACATGACGTACCAAGCATGAAGCCATGCTTACTATCCTTAATCAGCACATGTCTATCCAAATATTCATCTATTCAGTCCCTTAGAAAACCTAGAAACTTTCCCACTATTGATGTCAAACTCATCAGCCAATAATTTTCTGGTTTATGTTTAGATCCTTTCTTAAACAACAGAATAATATTGGCTATCCTCCAATCCTCCAGCACCTCACCTGCCGCTAAGGATAATTTTAATATCTCTGCTAGGACCCCGGCAATTTCCGCAGGGCATTGTCATACCCTGGGAATTTAACCACCTTAATTTGCCTCAGGACACTGAGCACCTCCTCCTCTGCAATCTGTTTAGAGTCCAGGAAATTGATTACTTTTTTCCTTACTTCTACTGTCTCCTGAGTAAATACTGATGCAAAAAATGCATCTAAGTTCCCCCATATCTCTTTTGGCTCCTCACATGTATTACCATTCTGATCTTCCAGAGAACCAATTTTGAGCCTTACAATCTGTTTGCTTTTAATATATCTGTAGAATCCCTTAGGATTCTCCTTCAACTTGTCTGCTAACTCAACCTCATGCGTTCTTTTAGCCCCCCCCCCCCCCCGATTTCTTTGTTAAGTATTCTCTAGCATTTCTTATACTCCTTAAGCACCTCATTCCTTCCTATCTGCCTATACCTGCAATGCACCTCATTTTTACTTAACCAGAGCTTCAATATCTCTTGAAAACCAAGGTTTCCTACACCTGTTAACTTTGCCTATTATTCTGACAGGCACATACAAGACTTTTCCTCTAAAAATATCACTTTTGAAGGCCTCCCACTAACCAAGTACACCTTTGCCAAAAAGCCTGTCTCAATCCATACATGCCAGATCCTTTCTGATACCATCGAAACAGGCCTTTCTCCAATTTAGAATCTCAACCCGCAGACCAGACCTTTTTGCATATTTACTTTGAAGTTAATGGCATTGTGATCAGTTATTGCAAAATGTTCACCTACACAAACTTCTGTCACCTGCCCTGCCTCATTCTCTAACAGCAAATCAAGTATCGCACACTTTCTCATTGGGGCTTCAATGATTTAAGAAAACTTTCCTGAATATATCTGACAAATTCTACTCCATCTAGTCCTTTTACAGTATGGGAGTCCCAATCAAAATGTGGAAACTTAAAATCACCCTACTCTAATAAATTTATGTTTCTTGCCACGGTCTACAATCTCTCTACAAGTTTGTTCCTCTAAATCCCTCAGACTGTTCAGTTGACTGTAATGTAGCCCTATTACCGTGATCAATCATTTCTTATTACTCAGTTCTACCCATTATGCCTCACTGGACAAATTTTCCAGTCTGCCCTGACTGAGCACTGCTGTGACATTTTCCCTGACTATTAGCACCACCCCTCATTTTTTAATCCCTCTCACTTTGTCGCGTCTAAAAAAGGGAATCCTGGAATATCGATCTGCTAGTCCTGCTCTTCCTGCAACCAAGTCTTACTAATGGCTACAATATCATAAACCTAGGTGTTGATCCATAGCCCCAAGCTCGCCTGTCCCACAATACATCAGTAGGACCGGTTGGACAAACATCAGTTGGTATCCGTAGAGTATCAGAGGTTGAAGTGAGACCTGACTGTTTTTTTTTCAAATTATGAAAGGCATGGATAGAGTAGGCAGTCAGAATTTGTTCCCCAGGGTAAAAATGCCATCAGCGAGTGATGTGCTTTTAAGGTTTGAAGGGGAGGGGGGAGCTTAAAGAGGTGTAAGAAGCAACTTTTTTTTTGTGTGCCTGGAATGGGTTACAAGGGTCATTTGGCGAAGTTAATAAGGCTTCTAGATAGACTTATGAATATGAAGGGAATGGACAGACAATGATTGTAAACAGGAGAAGAACATTTAGTATTAATTGACATCATGGTCAGCACAATGTCATATGCTGAGTGACCTCCCAGAGCTATTCTGTTCTGTGTTCTTATTAAAAGGTAGTATTGGAAATATTACTGCAAAAAGGAATCTAAAATGTCTGTGTACAAGAAATACAGATAATTATTGTGTTTAATCTAATGTTTTATAAGTGGTAAGAAAGAAATTTGCACTGGCTTCTGAAAGTTAAAAAACGTGAACTGGGTGCAGCACGATGCTGTAAGCAGTCTGAGCTGTTAATTTGATTAATTCATCTCTGTGATACTCAATGTGACACTTGAACTGCACTTATCGGTGTTGTAAACATTGGCCAAGGAAAATGTCTGCTTTATCAGATTCTGCCATTAAAATAATTTGCTAACTCGATGAAAAATTTTAAAAATGCATATTACACCATTTTGAGATTACTTTCTCTTAAACTCAAGGATAGGAATATCAATGTTTTTGTTTAAGTTTTTTAAAATAAATATTGAAAATCATTTCCACGTGCGAGATGGCTTAATTATTATGAATTGGCTGTTATATCTTTCTTGCCAATAAAAAAATTGGAGACTTGTACATTTGGAAATGAATACAGTTTTCTTCACTCTGAATTAAGGCATAGTATTAAAAAACAGAGCACCCTGCATTTTCCTAAGATTCACCAACAGTAAATTACAATTCATGTACAGGCTTTCTGCTTGTGTTATGAGAAATTATGTTTTTGAAGATTGTAATCTCTGCAGAAATTTTTCATAGCTGTCAGAAGCGAAATCCACTGTCACAAACATATTTTGATCCAACTTGCGTGTGGGATGCATTTCAGCCAAGTGACATTCCTGGTTAATCAAGAGCAGAAGTTTCACATATCGCAGCACAACACCGGCAGTTTGAGCTGGTTTCACATAAAACGATACAATCCTTGAGTTGATTTTACATTGTGCCTGGAACATTGGAAGGTAGGCTTGAGATTTGCCCTTTAAATAATGATACATTTGGAGTTGCCTGCGTGAGATTCAATGGCTTCTATTACTTAGTAAAGTGGACTGATAGTTACATAAATATTATTCTTCCACTCCAGGATAATGAAATAGTGTTCTTAAATACAAATCAAAGTTTTTAGATGAATCAAAAAAAAATAGTCCTGGTTGGCACTTGTGCCATATTTTTCTGTGATTTGAATATCCTGTCAGTTAATACATAAAACATGCATGAAGTGGAACGTTAGCTCACCAAAACGTAGCCTCGAGTGGAAACATCTCATAACCTTGAAGGGATGGATTACTTCTGTCGGGTTAAAAATGAACCAGTGGAATAAAAGGAATTAAAAGAATGGTTGGCTAATCAACATATCTCACAAAATTTTCAGCCTCCACCCAAAGACAATGTCCTCGGGTTCCTTTGCTCTTCCTTAGTCTATAATGGCACTTGCCCAAGCCGGTAGTGTCCTTTTCATGTTCATATTGAGTTTTGTTGACCTAGTTCTGATATTTTCATCATTACAGATGAATTATGAGACATATTATTTACTTCTGCTTCCTGCCAACTTCCCAGATTCTTCCAATACAGACAGGAGGTGGATTAGCCCTAGCTGTTAACATGCTCCTGTCTGATTTCTGCAGCTTTGAGCAAGTTCAAAACACTGCAGGCACTCAGTATTGCAGTCATTAAGTCAGGAGACCTGACGATATTGCCTGAGTACTGGAGACTGGCAGAATTAAGGTGCCTCACAGCTCTGGCAATCTGAGTTTGATGCTGGCCTTAGTTTCTGTCAGTGTGGAGTTTGCGCTTTCCCCCTGTGAATATGTACCCCCCCCCCTCCCCCAGGTGTGTTCCAGTTACCTCCCATACCCAAAGAATGCTGATTGGTAAGTCCATTGGCTTTTGTAAGTTACCCCTGGTGCAGATGAATGAGAGCAAAATCAGGGTGGATTTGATTTGCATGTGGAAAGGAAACACACAAGAGTCTGTGGATGCTGGAATCTGTAGCCATAAACAAACCACTGGAGGAGCTTAGCAGGTGAGACAGTATCTATGGGGGGGGGGGTGGAATTGAAATTTTGATGCTTCAGGGTATTCCATATAGGCTTGATAGACCAAAAGGCGTCCTACATTGTAAGAAGGTATGAAAAATGTGAGCTCATCAGAGGTTGTGGTGCAGGGTTTCAGCCTGAATCAACAGCAAATCATTCCCCCCGCCCCCACAGATGCTGCTCCACCCACTGCGTTCCTGCAGCAGTTTGTTGGCTCACTGAATGATAGCCCTTTACTGAGAGCTGGTACTGCAAGAAAACTGAGCACACCTATTTACTGATGTAAGCAACACTCTAGTATGGAAGTCACTATAGATAATAGATGTGTGTTAACTTAGCCACAAACATTTAGGAAGTAATCTTGAGAAAAAGAGGCTTCCTATGTGACTTACCCAGATGGCAACCTGCAACCAAGATTCCAAGTGACAATATCAAAAATGGAATAGAAATCGTTGGTTAGCTCTGAGAATGACGGAAGTAAAAATAAATACTGAAATTTTAATCAAGCTTTCAAAAAGTTTAAATTATCAATGTTATTTGGTAAGACTAAATAGAGTCAAAATGCATAAAAGCAGATGTTATTCAAAAGTGAATAGTAAAAGTTAACCCATGGGAAACTATGCTGTGATAGTAGACACCATGGTGGTGTAGCGGTTAGTGCAACGCTATTACAGCTTGGAGTGACAGATTTTGGAGTTCAGTTCCAACATCCTCTGTAACCAAGTGTGTATGTTCGTTCCCACGTGGGTTTCCTTCAGGTGCTTTCCTCACACAATTGAAGGACATACCAGTGAGTAGGTAAATTGTAAATTATCTTATGATTAGGCTAGGGTTAGATCAGTGGGTTGCCGGGTAGCGTGGCTCAAAGGGCCTGTTCTGTGCTGTATCTCAAAATAAATAAATAAACTTACAATGAGACAAACTTGCTGAAATATGAGACTGTCTTAAAACAAAACTACAAGTAAGTACTCAGCCTAAGGCTGTCCTCCTACAGTAGATGATGAAGGAAGTGGCAGAAGCTGATTACAAGTCAGGGCACTACAATTCTGTGGAACGTGCTCATTACAGAATTAAGGAAAGTGCACAAGAAGAGAGAGAATGAGAAAAAAAGGAGCTGGAATGAAGAAACGTAAAATGCAAAAGAGGAACGCTATTAAACTGGTCTCCTAAAATCATTTTTTTCCTTTATAGTGGCAGACAAGACAAGTGTAGCTTTGTACAATATCACCACTTTAGTATTTAACTGGAGCTGTGGGTGTGTGTATGTTCACACCATCTGTCACAGTATGACCCATCATATTTGCTGTTTGGAGAAGTTGCCCAAATGAAACACACTCATCCCGCTTTAATTCCACAGCCCTGCAAGTTTGAGCCCCTTCAAGCATACATCTTAAACTCCCTTTTGAAGCTTACAAAACCTGTTTTTGGGTAGTTACATTAAAATTGAAATGAACTTTAATGATATAGAGAGTATACTATAAATACAGATGGAACATAGATATGTAATAAAAGTACAGAAGTCCACAAAGATAATAACAATGGAAATATATACAAAGAAGCGTATAGATGCGGGGTAGTTAAATTGCCTGCAACAATGACCCAGGGAAATTGATATCAACAGAAAGAAATTGACCGTTACAATGTTAGTATCCATATTAGTCATTCAAATGAGAAGGAAAATGGAAAAATACAGTCAGTTGGTGTTGATTGGCTCACCTTTGCAAAAGCTGACAGAAACCAGGGTGAAGCCATTGCTTTGCACATACATTTTGAATGCCATATACATATTGGTTGCTTGGGCTGGCAGCAGCCAGAGGGCCAGCAGTGCTAGTTTGATTGACCCCTGCTGTAACTGAAGCAAAGACACAAAATGCCATAAATTCTCCTTAGGTCAGGCTGCATCTGCAGGAAGAAAAAATGGAGACAATGTTTCAGATAGTCAGAATTGAGGAGGCAAAAGAAGCTTGTAAAGCTGCAGGGGAAATGGTTAGCATAACGTTTTACAGTGCGAGCAACTGGTTTCAATTCAGGCAGCTCCCTGTAAGGAGTTTGTACCTTCTCCCCGTGACCGCATGGGTTTCCTTTGTGTGCTCCGGTTTCGTCCCACAGTCCAAAGGTGTGCTGGTCGGTAGGTTAATTGGTCAATCCTGGGAGGAGTGGCTCGAAGGGCCGGAAGGGCCTATTCCACACTGTATGTCAATAAATAAATAATTTCCTCTTTCATCATGTGCCAATCTAAGAGTTTCTTAATTGTCCCTGATGTATCTGCCTCTATGCCACTCCTGGCAATGTGTTTCAAGCACTCACATTAAACCCCCCCACCACCAGCACAGCCCTATACATTTCTCTAATGAATCACCTTAAGCTATACCCTCTCATATTAGCCATGCCACCCAGGGAAACAGGGAGCAGCTAACGGGTGAGGGCTTAGACAGAACAACCTAAACAAAAAAACATGGGAGTTGCAAAATGCACAGCAGGAAGACAAGCCCAGCAGGTCAACTGAGGGAAGTCCTCAATTCCCGTAGAGAGAAAAAGGAAGGGTAAATAAACAAAGTGAGTTAATGTTACAGACGGATGACTGATGTAGACCAAGAAGTCATTAAGTTGTAGCATTCTGGTGGACTGGCAAACCGATGTCTTTCTCATATAAGGCAGATGTCAGCTCTCTAACACCTCTTCATGTCTCTCTTTGGAGGCAGACAGTCAGCCATGAACCTCATTTCCTTGAGAGGTCTGGCTTTCACAACTTACAGTCGTATAGAGTGCCAGCTCCACACAGACTGCTTCTACCTTCTGCACAAATTCAACAAACTAGACTGCCCTGGCGGACCCGTCTTTTCAGCCTGTTCTTTCTCCATTGGACAAATTTCTTCTTGCCTAGATTCTGTCCTTTCTTTCTGTAATCCAGTCTTTTCCCACTTATATTCATGAAGCTCCAATGCTGCCACTTTCACAGTTCCAACAGGGTCATCTTTGCCATGGATGTACAATCTCTTTACACCTCCATTCTAAGTCAGCATGGTTTGAGGGCTGTCCATTTCTTTCCTGAGCACAGGCTCAAACAGTCCCTCTCCACCAGCACAGTAATTTATCTGGCTGTGTTTGTTCTCCTGTTGAACATCTTGAAAAGTGACCGAGTGAGAATGGTCTCACAGGTTGGACAGAGAGCAGCTTCACATTGCTATGCTCAGAATGCTAGCTTACTTATTACCACACAACAGGAGGCCATTGGCTCCCAGTCCATCAATACTTTCCACCCCATTCTCCTTCATCCATTTTCTCTTTTTCACATGCTCAGTGATTCTTCTATTCTTTCTATCAGTTTGCTACATAAAAGTTAATTTTCAGGAACCAATTAAGTTATCAGTACATCTTTCAAATGTGGAGGAAACTGGAGTGCATGACAGAGATCCATGTGGTCAGAGGGGGAATGTGCAAACATGACAGAGACTACACCTGAGGTCAGAACTGAGGCATGTACCTGGAACTCTAAGGTAACAGCACAAATTCGTTGTCCTGCTATGCTATCTATTCCTTTGCTTCTATCTTAGTCTTAGAGTAATACAGCCTGGAAAACAGTCCTTCAACTTGATGTACATGCAGTCCAAGATACTCATCTAAGCTAGTTCCATTTATCTATCTTTGGCCTATATCCCTTTAAACCTTTCCTATCCGTGAACAGTTCTGTCATATCCTGTCAGTAGGGAATAACTGTAGGTATGCTCAATATTAATTCAGGGCTCATTAAAGTATAATCACATTAGGTCAACTATATCCTGTTGAATACTTCTACTTTCTTTTATCTGATGAATCAGTATTATTCTATGCTCTTGCAAAAAGTACTAAAAATATCAAGAAGAAACTTGTCATCATATGGGGGCTTCAGAAAGCAAAAAAAAAATGCAGAAGCTAAAATCTGAAATAGATACAGAAGATGCTGAAAATATCTAGTTGGGCAGGCAGCATCTGTAGAGAGAGAGAAACAGAATTAAAGTTTCAGGTCAATGAACTTTCATCAGAACCATGCAAAATTAAAAGCACGCTTTCTACAGTGAAGAGGTTAAAGTGGAGAGAATAAAGGAAGTTTCTTTATTAGAGTGGAGACCAAGAGAGACCCTGATGCAAGTGGCAGGAGTGACATGAGGGAGAGGTAATGAAGGTTTGTCAGTTCTGGGTGACCTGTCTGGAAGAGATGTAAATTGAAGAGGAGAATGTTGCAACTGTGAGATACAATCCGCTGGTAGAACAGTTGGGGAAAATGTTCTCTGCTTCAGGTAGGTCAGTGGCTGGCAGACTCGTGAGACACCTGGTGGAAATTCAAAATTAAAAAGAATGTTGAAGGTTTCAAGCAAGTCAGCTAGCACATGCCATTATCATCATTATGTGCTGTGTCATATGACGTGAGCAATCGTGGTCTTGCCTTCTTCTGTGCAGTGTCTTTACAAGACAGGTGACCTCAGCCGTTATCAATACTCTTCAGGGATTGTCTACCTGGCGTCAGTAATCGCATAGCCAGGACCTGTGATATTCACCAGCTGCTCATACGACCATCCACCTCCTGCTCCCATGGCTCTACGTGACCCTGATTGGGGGCTAAGCAAGTGCTACACCTTGCCCAGGGGTAAGGCTGACAGAGGGAAAGAATGCCTTACACCTCCTTCGGTAGAGACATAACTTCACCCCGCCACCCAAGTATAAGAAGGTAAAGGAAATTTGGTAACATTACAGAGACTCTAACTTCCTTTCAGATTTGCTTAGCTTCATTGCAAGTGTTTGAAGTGATCAGTATGAATGGATATAGTTGCCAGACTCTGCCTGTGACAGTTAGTGAGAAGACCACCACAAGGGAAAACCCACTCAACCTCATAATTCCCCTATTACAGCTACATCCATCAGTGACTGGGTCAAGCAATAGTGGGAGGGTCCACACAAGTATTTATGAATCCATTCCTAACTCTTTCTTACCAAGTCCTACAAGACCTTCAGCATTCTATATGGCATTACTAATCATGGAATAAGATAGCTTTCAGAACAGATCTAACAACTCCACAGCAGTTAATATGAAACCTTACAATCCCAGTGATCAGAGTTCATGGTCTGTAAGGAATTTGTATGTTCTTCCCATAACTATGTAGGTTTCCTCCAGCATTTCAAAGATGTACAGGTTAGGGTTAGGGTTAATAAGTTGTGAGCATGCTATGTTGGGCCCAGAAGCATGCCGATACCTGCAGACTGTGCAATACCGTGCATTTTATTGTATGTTCTGATGTTTTAATATAGGTGTAACAATTTCAGCTAATCTTTAACTTAAAACTCAAAATCCATGTGGTGCTATGGGCCATGAATGGCAGCAGAATTAAATTCTACTGCAATACATTCTGTAACCTCATGGTCAGGATTTTTATAAGTAAGTGCAGAATAGCACTGTCAAAGACATCTTCCATCACTTTGCTGATGAGTCAGAGTAGACTAATTAGGTGCTAGTTAGCCAGATTGTATTTGTCTTGCAATTTGTGGACAGGATACTCCTGGCAATTTCCACGTTATCAGGTTATCAGCTTGGCCAGGAATGTGGCTTGATCCAGAATACAAATATTCAGTTCCATAGCCAGCATTTTTTGTTTTAATTTAATTTACTTTTGGGATCTAGGTGTTGCTGGCAAGGCTGGTGTTTATTGCCCCTCTCTAATTACCCTTGTAGAAATAGTCCTAACTCCTGAGAAGGTGGTAGTAATCAGCCTTCTTGGTGGTGCCACAGTCCTGCTGATGAAGGCAGTGTTGCTGGGTAGGGCATGTGGACCCAGTGATGATGAAGGACAGGTGACATATTTCCAAGTCAGGATGTCATATGACTTACAGGGAGACCTGCAGATGATGGTTTTCCCATGCAATTGTGGTCTTGTTTATGAGTTTAGGGAGTACTGTCAGGGTCACATGGGCAAGGAACTGTAGTGTTATTTTGTAGACAGCAGACACTGCAGCCACTCCATCCTGGTGGTTGAGAAATGAATGTGTAGAGAGGTAAATGGAATGCCAGTTATCTAGGCTGCTTTGTCCTGGATTGCACTGGGCTTCTTGGAATTTTTTGTTGCTGCATCTATCCAGAAACATTCTACAAAATATTCTGTTCTGCTTTTAACCTGGGCCATTCAGGTGTAAGGAAGTGCAGAATACCCAGCATACTCTTGAGGTCACTGGGTTTATGTGATTGATTCATTTGATTTTCTGGTCATGGTGGTTCCCCAGGATTTTGATGGTGGTAGATTTGGTGATGGTAAAAGAATTCAATGTCAAGGATAGGGGTTTAAACTCTCTCTTTTATTGGTAATAGGCATAGTGTGGTATTATGTGACATAAATATTATCTGCTACTTATCAACCAGTGTCTGAATATTGTCTCAATCCTGCCATATTGCATGCAAGGGCTGCTTCATTTGCTGAGGTGCTGCAAATTCAATTGAATATTATATAATCATTGGTGAGCATCTGCACTTTTGATAAAAGGAAGGTTATTGATGAAACGGTTGCAAATATTTAGGCATAAGACAATATTATACCTGCAGTGATGTATAGTAGCTGACTTGGTCAGACCTCCAGCACCTACAACCATTGTCCTTTGTGCAAGTGTGACTCCAACCATTGGAGTGACTTCAGTTTTGCTATTGGATCCAGATGCCAGCATTAGTCAAATGACGATTTGTGCTCCATGTAATGTGCTCAGTGGTGCTTTACCAGTGATGGACTGAGCTGTATTCACTACTTTTTATAGGATTTTCTATTCACTAATGCCTTTGAATGGAAAACTCTTCAAAAAGTAGTGGATACAGTGCAGTCCATCATGGGGTAGGTTTTTCCCACCATTAAGCACATCTACACAGACTATCGTTGCAGGAAAGCAGCATTCATCCACCCAGGTCAGGCTCTCTTCTCACTGCTTCCATCTGGAAGAAGGTACAGGAGCCTCAGGAACCAAAGGAGATAACTTCTTTCAGCTTTACTTGTCCCATCATTAAAATGCTCCCATGACCTATGGGCTCACTTTCAAGGACTCTTCATCTCATGTTCTCAATATTTATGGCTTTTTATTTGGTATTTGCCATTGTTTGCACACTGGATGAATGCCCAGTTGATGCAGTCAACAATTGATTCTTTATGGTTATTATTCTAATATGGATTTACTACGTATGAATAAGAAAATGAATCTCAGAGTTGTATATAGTGACATATATGTACTTTGATAATACATTTACTTTGATGTGAAGGGCAGTCACTCGCATGTCTCTTTTGTCCATGTTTGCACCAAGGCACTGATGATATCTATAGCTAAGTGGTCCTGAGGAAGCCCCATCTGGGTATTAATGGATTGGCTATTCATAAGGAGGTGTAACTTAATGACACTGTTGACAACAGCTTCCATCACTTTCCTATGATTGAAAATTGACATTGGACAGTAATCAGCTAGATTGGATTGTACAGCTCCTTACGAATAAGCCATGTGTAGGCAATTTTCATTCTGTTGGGTCGATGCCAGAGCTATTGGTTTCGGGTACAATTAATTCAGAAAGTAAGATCTTCTGTGCTACAGCTGGGATGCTGCCTGGTCCTCGGCAGAGGTAGAACCATTCAGTTATAAAGGGGGAGCATTTGGTTGGATACATCACTATTTACCAAGGAGAAGATGTGGACAATAAGGAGGTCAGTGCTGAGTGTATTGATATGCTAGAGTATTCCAAGTAAAAGAGGAAGTAGAGTTGGTGGGTCTTAAAAAGCAATAAAATGGATAAATCCCCAGGGCCTGATATACCCAGGTTATTGAGAGAGGCAAAAGAAGGGATTGCTGGGGTTTTGACCAATATCTTTGTGCTCTTTCTAACCACAGGCAAAGTCTCAGATTATTGGCAAGTAGTTAATATTGAAGGGTACAAGGGATCTTATGCCCGAGGTAGGGAAGTTACTGAAGAAAATTCTTGGGGATAGGATTTATGAACATTTGGAAACATGGCCTAATTAGGCAGTGCCAACATGGCTTTGTGCAGGGCAACTCATGTCTTAGTAACTCGTTTGAGTTTTTTGACCAGGTGACAAGGGTGATTGATTAAGATAGAACTGTGGATGTTGTCTACATGGATTTTAGTAAGTTGTTTGACAAGGCCCCTCATAAGAGACCGTTCCAGAAGGTTAAGATGAATGGGATCCACTCTGAATTGGCCGTTGAATTCAGAATTGCTTTGCCTAGTAAAGGCAAAGGATGGTGGTCAAGGGCATTTATTCTAGCTGAAGGTCTGTGATTGGTGGTGTTCCACAGGGATCTGTACTGGGTTCTCAACTGTTTGTGATGTATAGAAATGACCTGGATGAAAATGTAAATGGTTGGGTTACTAAGTTTGCAGATGATATAAAGATCGGTGGTGTAGAAGACTGGCATAGAATACAGCAGGATATAGATCAGTTGCAGATAGGAGCGAAGAAATGGCGGATGGAGCTCAAACCAGCCAAGTGAGAAGTGTTGCACCTTGGTATGTCAAATGTAAAGGGACGTTACACTGTTAAAGGCAAGACCCTTAACAATGATAATGAGCAGAGGGAGCTTTGGGTCCAAGTTCATAGAAAGTGGCTTGACAGATTGATAGAGTGATTAGGAAAGCATATGGCTTGCTTTATTAGTCAAGGCATTGAGTTAAAAAGTCAGGAAGTTATGCTGCAGGTTTATAAAGCTCTAGTTAGGCCACATCTGGAGCTTTGCATACATTTCTGGTCAACCTGTTTTTGGAAGGATGGCAAGGCTTTAGAGAGGGTATAGAGGTTTACCAGGATGTTGCCTCGATTAGAGGGCATACTGTATACTGTAATGAGAGGTTGGACAAACTTGGGTTGTTTACTCTAGAGTGCCAGAAGTGGACAAGAGATCTGATAGGAGTTTATAAAATTATGAGAGGCATAGAGAACACAGACTATTTTTTTCCAAGGATTGAAATGTCTAATACCAGCAAGCATGCATTTAAGGTGAGTGGAGTAATTTCAAAGGAGGTGTGAGGGGTAAGTTTTTTACACAGAGAGTGGTGGAATGTGCACCCTGGGGTGGTGGTAGAGGCAGAAACATTAGAGACTTTTAAAAGGTTTTAGATAGGCACATAAATGTAAGGATGATGGAAGAATATGGACATTCTGTAGGCAGAAGAGATTAGATAGGTTAGCCATTTGATTACTAATTTAATTAGTTCAGCACATTATGGGCTGTAGGGCCATATCTTGAAGATTTTTTCCTTCTGCTCGCCTTTAATTGTCCATCAACATTACTGTATCATTGAGGTGGGACAACAGAGCTTCAATCTGCTCTGTTGATTCTGCGAGCTCCATTACGTGTCGTGCTTGATGTATAGCACGCGTATAGTCATCTATTGCAAAATATTCTGATTGCTACATCATCATTTTTAGTTAAGGTCTATGAGAGAGTGTTAGTGGTTAGGCTACGGGATTATAACAAACTTGTGATTTAGATGGAAAAGTGAATTTAAAATTCACCTATAAATTGTACAGTCCAAGAAAGGACAGCAGATTTCCACCACTTTAGGACTCTAAACAACCAGGAAAAAATTTATGACTGTCCAGTGATAACAATTAGTGAGGCTCATCAGTCTTTTCATTCCTCTCCAGATGATTAACTTTACAGGTGCCTTGGTGCAGACTGAACTTGGATCTATGGATTTTAAATCTGAGTCTCTGGATTAATAGTACATGAACAGCAATGCTGTCATCATAGCCTTTGCTTTATCCATTGATTAGGTGCAGTGAATCAAATTGGTTGAAGGCTGACTTCTGTACAGTGGGGACCTCAGGAAAACATGGTGATGATTATTCACTTAGTGTTACTTTACAAAGATGATTGCGAAAGCTTCAGCCTTGTCTTTGATATGCAGGGCTCCACCATCACTCAGGGTGGGATGTTTATGCCTGTTACCTTCGGTAACTCTTTAATTGACCGTCATCATTCAGCACCATTGAAATGAATGGAACTGAATGGAATTGGGACAGCATGGTAGCTTTAGTAGTTAGCACAATGCTTTACTGTACCAGCAACATGGGTTCAATTCCCACCGCTGCCTGAAAGGAGTTTGTACGTTCTCCGCACAACCACATGGGTTTCCTCTAGGTGCTCCATTGTCCTCTTATGTTCCAAAGACGTACCAGTTTACAGGTTTATCAGTCATTGTAAATAATCCCATGAGTAGGCTAAGATTAAATTAGAGGATTGCTGGGCGACGTAGCTCAAAGGGCCAGATGGCCTACTCCACGTTGTATGTCAAAAATTAAATAAATACAGAGCTTTAATTGCAGATATTACTTTATTGTATACATTGTGCATGAAATTAGGGAATTGTAGCTTTATGGGGAGTCAGAGAGGGAAAACGTGATAGTACTAGAAAGTACAGAATTGAACCTAGACTGAAAATGAAAAAAAAAACTAATGTGCAACATTTCACAAAACAGTGGGAGTGAAGAGGGGGAATTAGAAACAATAATATCAGGAGAAAATGTACCATTGCTATAACCTGAATTACCCAGGCCATAAGGAGACTAAACATTACAAGTTATTGAGAAAGGGAATGGACAGAACTTTACTTATTAAGGAAAAGGTTTCATCTTTGGAATGGAGAGGTGTTGCCAGCAATAATAAATAGAAAGACATTTTGAAATTCCTGACCCCGGGAGGGAATTGTGTCAACAGAAGTCCAAGAGGTCAACTGCAAATTGGTTGACAATCCATTCTGCCAGGTGTTAACTCGCTCTTGGTTTCTTTTAGTTATGAAATTCATCTGGAAGCGTGCTGTGACTTCCTACAATCCAGTCCTTGCAGGAAATGTTGCTGCAGGAATGACATCATCTGTCTCACCCTCTCACATCACAAAGTCAATTCTGCTGTAAATGCACATTGGGATAAGAGTCATGGAACTGGAGCTTCGGAGCAATGTCTTTGTTGGAGAGAGATGCTCATTTCTAATGTGTCTTTTGTTCTAGCCGTAGCTCAGCCCCATGGCCTGAGGCTGGTGTCTCATGTGCTTCAGCTGATGTTTCACTGCTTTCTGTTGCCTTTGAAACTTTATTTTCTGTTCTGCTGGCCTTTGCCATGAATCTGTTCCTCCTGGGCTGGTCCATTTCCTATTCCTTCCTAACCTTTGGGGGACTTTTGAGGTCAATGCATTTTCTGTGAAATCTCTATCCTGGTATCTGGCCTATTGTTGTTTCTTGATCTGGCTGTCTGCCTGACACAAACAACACTGACTTGTTTCCTTAGTGTGACTTACTCTGGGCATGTGAATGCTTGACCAACTCATACACTGAAAGATTTTTCAGAAGAGATCAATTGCAAGTAGGCACATTTTTTCCAGCACATTGATGCACCATCAATAACTCACACTGAGACGTAAGGCGAGATATCGGCTTTTATTGACTGGAAGAAGGAACCAGGAGTGAGTGTCTATCATACAATGTCCTGGAGACTGAGGCCGAGCGTCAGGCCTCGGATCGCCTTTATACAGGGGCCTGTGGGAGGAGCCACAGGAGCAGTCATCAGGGGGCGTGTCCAGACAGGCACATAGTTCACCACACACATTCTGGGAAGAAATGCCAGGTCCCAGATCCAATGTTGGCTGATTATATGATATTTGTATGTGTTATCACCAATTTCCCTTCGGAAGGTCATGGTGATCTCCCCCACTCCCCTTCAAATGATCATACTTGGATCATGTGATGAAGGTATTCCCATAATGCTGTTAACTGGATAGTTTCCTGTATTTTCAATGAAGTGAAAATATTTCCAAAAGAGGATAGTGTTGGACTTAGTAAGAATATGTCTGCTGCTCCTGTTCTCCTGTGGAAAGTGATCCCGGGTTACGAACACCTGACTTACGGATAACCCTGTATATAAACAAGCTCCCATGATATTAAATACAGTATTCCAACATAGGTACATACATACGGAGCAACAGGTCAACAGCAGATGCCATCTCTCTGGCACTACATTCCTCCTTAGAACACCTGGAGAATAAAGACACATATGTAAGGCTCCTTTTCATTGACTACAGCTCTGCCTTTAATACCATCACTCCAAATAAACCGATTCCTAAGCTCCAGAACCTGGGTCTCAGCATTCAGAGCTGCAGCTGGATCTTCAGCTTCCTCACAGACAGGACCCAGGCTGTAAAAATAGGTGACAGGCTCTCCTCTACAATCACTCTGAGCACCGGTGCCCCACAAGTCTGTGTACTCAGCCCCCTGCTGTACTCACTGTACACCCATGATTGTGTAGCCAAGTTTCCATCAAACTTAATATATAAGTTTGCTGATGACATCACAATTGTTGGCCGTATCTTGGGTAATGATGAGTCTGAGTACAGAGAGGAAATTAAGAACCTGGTGGCATGGTGCGAAGACAATAACCTATCCCTCAATGTCAGCAAGACGAAGGAATTAGTTGTTGACTTCAGAAGGAGTAGTGGATCGCACGACCCCATCTACATCAGTGGTGCACAGGTGGAACAGGTCAAAAGATTTAAGTTCCTCGGGGTGAATAACACAAATGACCTGACTTGGTCTAACCAAGCAGAGTCCATTGCCAAGAAGGCCCACCAGCGCCTTTACTTCCTGAGAAAGTTGAAGAAATTTGGCCTGTCCCCTAAAACCCTCACTAATTTTTTTAGGTGCACCGTAGAAAGCATTCTTCTAGGGTGCATCACAACCCGGTATGGAAGTTGTCCTGTCCAAGACCGGAAGAAGCTGCAGAAGATCGTGAACACAGCCCAGCACATCACACAAACCAATCTTCCATCCTTGGACTCACTTTATACCGCACACCGTCGGAGCAGTGCTGCCAGGATAATCAAGGACAAGACCCACCCAGCCAACACACTTTTTGTTCCACTTCCCTCTGGGAGAAGGTTCATGAGCTTGAAGATTCGTACAGCCAGATTTGGGAACAGCTTCTTTCCAACTGTGATAAGACTGCTGAACGGATCCTGACCCGGATCAGGGTCGTACCTTCCAAATAGCCGGACCTGACCTGCACTACCTTACTTTCCCTTTTTGACTTTCTAATTATGATTTATAATTTAAATTTTTATTATATTTACTTTAATTTGTACTTAAGGGAGCGCAAAGCGCAGAAACAAATATCACTGTGATGATTTACGTTCTAGTATCAATTGTTTGGTGACAATAAAGTAAAGTAAAGTATACATCTGGTCTGTGAGCAGCAGAAGTAGTTTCCTCTGTCCTCGCACTTGTACAGTTAGAGTCATAAAATCATGCAACATGGAAACTAGCCCCTCCGCCCCACTTGTTCATGTTGACTCTGTTTTGCGGCAGTCCCATCTGCCCACCTTTGGTTAATAGTCTCTAAACTTCTCCTCTCTGTGTATTTACCTGGATGGTTTTTATATGTCGCTTATGTCCCCACCTTAACTATTGTTTCTCATTCTATATTCACACTGCCTTTTATGGGAAGAAACAGCCTCAAGGTTCCTTTTACATCTCTCGTCTCTTATCTTGAACCTTGCCCGCGTGATATTAGCATCCGATCCGCCACCCAGTCTATGTCCCTTCACACCCTTTTATCCCGGTCAGGTACCTCAAACTCCTATGTTTCATGGAATAAACTACTAGTATATGCAACTTTTCCTTGTAACTCAAGCCCCCAAGATCAGACAATATTTTGATAATTTTTTTTGCACTCTGTCCAGTTTAATAACTTCTTTCTTATAATAGTAACAAAACTGTATACAACACTCCAAATGCAGCCTCATATAACTGCAACATAACTTACAGTCATAGAGCATCTATACTCCTCAAAATTTTTTATACCTCCATCAAATCTCTCCTCAATCTCAAATGTTCCAAGTTATAATGTCCTAACCAATTAAACCTTTCCCTATAACTAAGGTCCTCAAGTCCCAGCAACATCTTTGTAAATTTTCTCTGTATTCTTTCAATATTATTGATAGGTTTACTGCAGATAGATGACCAGAACTCCACAGAATACTGCACATTTGGCTTCATCAGCATCTTATGCAACTTTAACATAATATCCCAACTCCTGTGCTCAAGCACAAACATGAAGAAGTCTGCAGATGCTGGAAGTCCAAAGAAACACGCACAAAACGCTGGAGGAACTCAGCAGGTCAGGGAGCATCTTTGGAACAGAATAAACTGCCGATATTCCAGGCTGAGAGCCTTCTTCAGTCCTGAAGATAGATAGGCCAAAGATAGATCCATAGATGCTGCCTTACCTGCTGAGTTCCTCCACCATTTTGTGTGTGTTCCCCTGTTCTCAGTATTCTGATTTATGAAGGCCAATGTGCCAAAAGCTCTCTTTATGACCTTATCTACCTGTGAAACCACTTTCAAGGAATTATGACTCTGTATTCCCAGATCCCTCAGTGCCGTACAATTCACTGTGTAAGATCTATCCTGGCTCCCAAAGTGCAATGCCTCACACTTCTTTGCATTATGTTCTATCTCATACATATGAGAACATCCGTAGATGAAAAATAATCTGGTGCTTATTCGTCAAAGTCTGCAGAGGCTGGAAATCCAAAGCAATACACACAAGATGCTAGAGAAACTCAACAAGACAGGCAGCATCTTTGGAAATTAATAAATATTCATCGTTTTGGGTCAACACCCTTCTTCCAGATTGAGAAGGAAAGGGGAAGATGCCAGAATAAATAGGTGGGGGGAGGGGAAGGAGGCCAGCTGGAAGATGATAGGTGAAATCGTGTAAATGGGAATGGTCAAGGGCTGGAGAAGAAGGAATCTGATAGGAGAGGAGAGTGGACCATAGGAGAAAGGGCAGTAGGAAGGAACCCAGGCAGGAGAGATGAGTTAGAAGGTCAGACTGGGGACCAGAGGAAGGGGAGAGGATTTGTTTATTGCAAGAGGAAATCAATATTCATGCCATCAATTTGGAGGTCACCCAGAGAGAATATAAGGTGTTGCTCCATCATCCTGTGGGTGGCCCCATCTTGGCACAAGATGGAGCCATGGACTGACACGTCGGAACAAGAATGGGAATTGGAATTCAGATGTTTGGCCATCGGGAAGTCCCACTTGTGGAGGATGGAGCAGAGGTGCTCAACGAAGTAATCCCCCAATTTACAACAGGTCTCATCAATGTAGAGGAGGCCACATCAAGGTACAAAGGTTCAAAGGATAAATTTAATGTCAGAGAAATGTATACAATAGACATCCTGAAAGGTTTTTTCTTCACAAGCATCCATGAAAAACAGAGAAATGCCCCAAAGAATGGACGACAGTTAAACATGATAACCCCAAAGTCCCCCTCCAGCTCCCCCCCCCGCGCTTAAGCAACAATTCCCCTCCCCCCACCGGCAAAACAAAAAGCACACCCGATACTGAGCACAAGCATGAGCTAAGCGATAGTAAAGACACAGACCAAAGTTACCCCAAAGGTTTCGTATTTCATCCGACATTCGACAAACCACAGGTTCTCTCTCTCCCTGGCAAGAGAGAGGGAGATATCCCCATTTTCACAGCGAGCAGGAGACATAGCAACAACCCGCTGGTTTACAAAGTTAAAGTCATTTTTATTGCTTTTTTCTAGCTCTGTGTCCAAAGATCGCAAAGACTTCAGGTCTTTGGGCCCACAGCGAAAGATTTTCTGGCCTCCCCGACAACACACGAGTCTCCTACCTTGACACCAACCCTTGATCTGCCCGTCTCCCTGAGTACCAAGAACTTAGGCTTCCGAACACGATCGAGATTCTCAGGCCAAGCCCTTGGCCTGTTGGATAACCGCCAGTTGTGGAACCCCGAGAACGGGTCCCATTCCCGCAAAGAACTGAAGCCTGCGTGTAACTCCAGGTCAGGGTCTTCAAAAGAACCCTAAAGGGGAAAAATAATGATATTAAGGGTGGAAATAGAGCTGTTTCCAAAGATGCAAGCAAAGCAGTCACCATTAGGCGCCATTATCAGAAGCACCAGACACAATAGATGACCCCAGATTTACAGGTGAAGTGTTGCCTCACTTGGAAGGACTGCTTGGGACCTTGTATGGAGGAGAGGGAGGTGGTGAATGGGCAGGTGCAGCTGTTTGCAGGGATAAGTGCCGCGAGGGAGATTAGTGGGGAGGGACAACTAGACGAGGGAATTGCAGAGGGAGCAATCACTGCTGAAAGCGAAGGTGGAGGGAAGGTAAAGATGTGTTTACACATGGTAGGGTCCCTTTAGAGATGGCAGAAGTTGCGAAGGATAATATGTTGGATGCAGAGGCTGATGGGGTGGTAAGTAAGGACAAGAGGAATTCTATCACTGTTGAGGTTGCAAAATGATGGGGTGAGTGTGGATGTACGGAAAATGGAGGCGACATGGGTGAAAACAGCATCAAGAATTGAGTTAGGGAAACCCCATTATTTGAAGAAGGACAACATCTCTGATGTCCTGGAACAGAAAGCCACATCCTAAGAACAAATGTGGTGGATGTGAAGGAACTGAGAAAAGAGAATAGCATTTTTACGTGAGGTACGATGGGAAGACTTAGAATTGAGGTAAGAGTGAGAATCAGTAGGTTTATCAGTCAGTTGTCAGTTTGTCTCCAGAGTGGAAACAGAGAGATCAAGAAAGGGGAGGGAGGTTCCGGAGATGGGCCAAGTGAGTTAACGGGCAGGGTGGAAGTTAGAGCCAAAGCTGATAAAATTGACAAGCTCAGCATGGTGCATTAAGCAGCACCAATGAAGTCATCAATGTAACAGAGGAAGAGTTGGGGAGTATAACCGGGGAAGGCTTCAAACATGGACTGTTCTATGCAGCCAATGAAGAAGGAGGTATAGTTGTGGCCCATGAGAGAGCCCATGCCTACTTCTCATAGTTTAGAGAAATTGGGAAGAGCCGAAGGAAAAATTGTTCAAGTGGAGGACCAGTTCTGCCAGACGGAGGTGGGTACAGGCGCAGGGGGATTGGATAGTTCTTTTGTCAATAAGAAGGGATAGAAGTGTATATGGACTGTACACTCATGATGAAGATGATGTGGTCAGGGCCACGGAATTGAAAGTTGCCAAGGAGATCAAGGGCATGAAAAGTGTCACGAATGTAGGTGGGGTAGGACCGAGCAAAGGAGATAGAATGGAATTGAGATATGAGGACACAAGTTCCCTCTGCCATTTTTCAGCCTTGTTCTTGAGCAGATTCAGATCCCACTGCAGGCTTTTGTAACCTTCAACCCCAACTCCATAGCATAGTGTCATCCGCAAACTTGCTGATGGACTTTAGCACATTGTCATCCAGATCGTTGATACCAGTGACAAACATCAGTCCACCCAGCATCAATCCCTGCAGCACACTACTAGTAATGGGCCTCCACTCATGGAGGCAACCACCTAAGGCCACTCTGTGGATTCTCCTGCTAAGCAAATCTTGAATCCAATTTGTGACTTCACTCTGAATGCCGAGGGACTGAGCCTTCTGGATCAGCCTCCGTACTCCTATACTGAGTGTTCTGTCTGGTGAAGGTCAGTGCGGCCACCGTCTTCTTCACCACCCTGTCTACTTCCGATGCCACTTTTAGCAGCAGACACTTGCACTGCTGGTCCCTCTGTTCCATAACTCTCCCTAAACTCTTACCATTCACTGTATGAGTTCTACCCTGGTTTGATTTCCCAAATGAATAACTCACATCTAATTGAATTCAAAGCCATTTGCCCACCTACCTAGATAATCAAGATTCATTTGTAACTTTTCATTACCTTCTACACTATCTACAACACCACCTGTTTTAATGTCATCCACAAACTTAATAACCATTCCTCATACATTCGCATCCAAGTCTTTTATTTAAATTACAAACAAAAAATCCCAGCACTGACCTCTGACCATGAAGCAGAGGCTTCCAGTCTGAGAAAAAAAAATCCTCCATTTCACCCCCTCCTTCCTACCACTGAGCCAATGAATCCAAGCCTCCACCTTCTCCTGGATCATATCAATATAACCTGCATCAGAGACCTCGTCAGAAGCCCTGCTAAAGTCCATATAGACAATATCCATTGCTTAACTTTGATCTATTCTTTCTTTCAAATCAGTCCATGTGCTTCTCATGCCATTCATCTCAATGTGGTGGAGTTCTTGTCACCATATTGGATGACTTTTTTTGTTCATTTTCCAATTTACAGACAAAAACACCTATGGAGATCTGTAAAAATGGAATCCTATCATTAGCCAGGGCTGCCTGTAGTAGAAATCACAAGTTTGAGAGAGGCATTTGAAGTGACTACAATGCATCTTGTAAATAGGCTGAACTGAAGCCACGGTGGGCTGACACGGTATATCTTCAGGTTTAGCTACGGCATGCATTAAAATGAGTGGCAGAGAAATAGAAAACTGAAGATGCATAGCAGGCCTTGTACCAGAATGGAGAACTGATGCCAAAAGTACAGAATGTAGTATTGACCCTCACGTTAATTAAAGGTCTTTTAGTGGTGGAAACACTGATATGTAAGTACTAGATGCGCCATGAGTCAAGCAGGCTGGTTGTTGTTAAAGCTCTTAAGTGTTGAAGCTGTAATCAACAGATGAGTGGAAAATATTCCATCACGCTGACAATTTATGAATAATGAATATCATTCCAGAAGGATATTTACAACAATCTGCTAGCCATTGTTACGATAACCTGCACTTTTAATTTCATATTTATTTTGTTATCCAACCATTATAACCAACTTTGGCATCCAATTTATTTGTAGCAAACAAGATGATAAAGAATGATTTAATGAAAGAATATTCATATTCAAACTGTAAATACAGGAACTTTCTTGAAAGTGTGAGCTTGTTTGTTTGACAAGTTCAAAGCAATTAATTCCTACAATTTTTTTTTGCTGCACATATAATTAAAAGTTCAATTGCGATGGAATGAAGGGGCAAATCTATGGAATGTTAAATTAATAATTGTTGAAGAAAAGAATGAGATAAAAGAATATTGAAAAAAATGTATAAGGGATAACAAGACTTCAACTCATGAAAACATTTTGTGGCACTGGTTGCCAAAGTATAATATTTTAACAAGCAAGTTGCATCCAGTGTTTCTAGCGACTGCAATCGGATAGCCAAGTTCCAAGTTATGCAAGTTCAATATTCCTTATGGGAGGTATCGATTCTTACAGCTTTCCTTTGGCATTGCCTCAGCTATAGAAAAACACCCATATTATATATGAACAAGTTGAAGGTGTTGACACCAGAGCCTGGCATAATAATGTTGGATTCATCCAAAGAGGAACATGACGACATACTTCAAAAGATACTTGAAATTACTGGAAGAGACAAGCCAAAACTTTAATAAAGGCAAATATGTGTTTCAAGTCATCGAGCTGTCAATTCTTGGTGAAATCTTCACTGGTAAAGGCATTAGAATGGATAATGAGAAAATCTTAGCTATTGGACAGATGCCACATCTGCAGTGCAAGAAAAACTTACAGAGACTGATATTGATACTTAACAAAATAAATGACTGTAACATTTTTAGGAGCAGTTTGTAACTGTACTCAAGCTCAATGTTGCCACAATTTTGGCCCCTGCTCTTTCTTCTGCTCATTAGAACCTGGCCTTCTCACATCACCCACAACATCAGCAATAAGATCATCTAAGGTCTGGTACATTCCCCCCCCCATGAAAGGTGGAGACCCCAATACCCAAATATGCTGCAACTCTGCCTTTCAGCCTGTCTTTGTTACCAAAGTACTAAGATCAGGTTCATGGTGCTGCCTTTTAAAAAATATGCCCTGGAGCATTCAGAAAAGTAAAAGCCCCCTCACACAACCACCTCACTGCAATACTGAAGAACTTGCACCTCCCAGCTACTCATTTGCAAGTAGACAAAAATGGCAGCTAACAGTAAGGACACAGTATAAGGCTCCAGTAATTTGTGGTCTCTTCTAAGTGACAAATTAGGAAGTGAAAGGAACTAAGAGCAAAGAAGGTGTTCCTCACAATAAAGCCAAAAGCGTTCCCTGGTTTTCGCTGTTATTCTCTCCTTTGCCTCACTGACTCACCCTTTCTGGTTGAAACAATAATGGTTGCAACTTTCCGTGTTCAAGGAATATAAAATTTGTCCTGACTGTATTTGAAGACAAGAATAGCTCTCCTAATGTCCTTGACAGCACCATTTATTTGATTGACACTAGTGTTTGCTGTCTTTAGAACCTTGCTCTATGCAAATTGACTACTGTTTTTCCTCACTCACTAAATCTTCTTCGGGTATGAAGAGTCTGGGATGTTTAACATCTATCATTCGATGTTATAGGCTTATTTATTGCTTGGTGAAATGCAGTTGTTAAATCTAATGAGGTTCCAAATAAATATAACTAGGAACTGAGCTGATCAGTCTTCTCAGAGAAACCTGAGCTTTCCCCAGCAAGGACTATTTTCATCACGTGAGGAAAATTTTGAGCATTTATCAGTGACTTCATTCCATGTACTGATCTACTATCAAAGAATAGTATTCCATATTTCTGCCTATCCCTGATTGGAATTTGGGAAAATCACAAATTAGGAACACGTAGCTAATGATTTATGGAGCAAATCATATTTTGATAGTGACTAAAACAGCTAATAATTTTGGGAATAAACAAAGTCCTTCTTATGTGGGAAACCTGCATAATTTCATCAAAGAGCTCTGTCATAAAGTTGCTGTAGTCTGCAGATTTCTAAACAGGAATTGACATACACAAAGATAATTTAACAGTGCGCATGTAGTGAATGGTAAATGTAGCAGAAAGAAAACCTCTAATTACCGGCTGGTCCAGATGTTAGTAATACTGGCAAAAACAGGGAATTATAAAGTTTGTACATAAGTACAGTTCTGCCTTTGAAATGCCAGGCAGCAATTCCAAGAATGTGCCCAGCAGATGCAATATAAGTCATGTTAAGCAGAAATATAAATCTTCATTAAAAGTGTCATATATACCATTCCTTGTAATGCTCTTCAGTAACAAAGCACTCACTTGGTTAGCGACTCTCCCAAAAGAAATTTCCAATGTATCCATCAGTTATTTTCTTACATCTTTGTTAATGTGCCTGGTGTATTTTCTGTCTACATTACACAAAGCTTTGAATGGCCATTAGCTCAGTTTAAATTGGCTGAGGACAGTCTGCCTCTTTCACCTTGAAGTACTCTCTCTTGATCATATTGCAAGATGATTTAAAGTATGTAAAAGCATTAAGTTTAAGGTGAAGTACACAAGTTCAATCTTTAATAATTGTCTTGATTTTTAAAGCTGCAGTTTCTTATTTTCTTTCGAAGTCCTCAGGTATATTGGCACCATTGAAGGACCTGATTTTTCAATGTTACCTCATGTTATTTTTGCACATTTACTGATCACCTGTAAAATGCCCAGGAGAGCATTAATCAAACTGACACTACAGTGAGTGACAAGCCCCCGAAACACGCAGCCCTTGTAAAGAATTGTGTTTTGATTCCAAACACAACATTGTTGGAGAAGTGACGACAAGCTCATCTACTGCACTGGCCATGGAAGGAGAAGAAATAGAAACACATTTTACCTGGAGAAATCATATTTAAAATGTCAGGTACCTGCCCCTCAGTTACAATAAATGAGGCTGGAAGGAATTAATTGAATATTGTATTTGTTCCTTGAAGTTTGGTTCTGCGGTGTAGTTTTGGAACTTCTAACACCTGGGAGTTATATTTAAGAGTGCAATAGAATTTAAATTCATTATCTCCCAAAGTAAAGTTTATTTAAATACTGATGCACCATCAATAACTCTCGGAGACGGGAGGCGAACGATAGGCTTTTATTAGCTGCAAGAGACCACGATTAGCAGCAAGAGACCACTACACAACATCCTGGAGACTGAGGGAGGAGCAGTGCCTCCAACCGCCTTTATACAGGGGTCTGTGGGAGGAGCCACAGGAGCAGTCAGCAGAGGGGTGTGTCCAGACAGGTATATGTAGTTCACCACAAATAGCTCCAGACCAAGCTAATGCTACCTTTACCTTTGGTTGGCTGGAAGCAATAATAGGGAGCCAATGGTAGCTAGCTGTACTTAAAAGCTAGATGCTTAGTCTGCAACTCTTCATGCAGACATGCATTATAGCTGAACCAAGTGCTGACAGGCTTTCTAAAACCAAACTGCTCTGGGAAAGAAATATCTTTTAATGGACTGCTTCAATGTCCTTCTAACACATTAGTGGATAGCAAAATGTGACACAGTGCGAAGAGCTCCTCCTCTCATCTGAAAGGAGACTAACACATACTTTATATTGACACAAAAGGAGGCCATTCAGCATATTAGGTCTCAACTTCCAGAGAAGCAGTCTCATTCTCCATCTCCCTACTTCCCTATCTGTTTTCCAGTGTATTTTCTCTTGCACGTATCCATTAGCCTCCCTTTGATTCTTATACAGCTGCAAGTTCACCTACCAGCACATCTGGGATGTGAGAGGAAACCAGAGCACAGTTGACAGTATAGTGTCGCACTTGGATACTGTTGCAGTTCTGATCACCCTGTTATTGGATAGATGTAGTAACACTGGAAAGAATGCGGAAAAGATTTATTAGGATGCAGCCAGGACTGGAGGGCCTGAGTTGTAGGGAGAGGTTGAGCAGGCTCGTCCTTAATAACTTAAATATACGAGAATGAGGAGCAACCATCTAAGATGTTTAATATTATGAGAAGCATAGATTGGGGAGCATGCCTTATGAAAACAGGTTGAGTGAACTTGGCCTTTTCTCCTTGGAGCAACAGAGGATGAGAGGTGGCCTGATAGAGGTGTATAAGATTATGAGAGGCATTGATCGTGTGGATAGTCAGAGGCTTTTCCCAGGACTGAAATAGTTGCCACTAGAGGACGCAGGCTTAAGGTGCTGGGGAGTAGGTACAGAAATGTCAGGAATAAGTTTTTTACTCAGAGTGTTGAGTGGTGTGGAATGGGCTGCCGGCAACAGTGGTGGAGGCGGATACAATAGGGTCTTTTAAGAGACTTTTGGATAGGTACATGGAGTTTAGAAAAATAGAGGGCTATGGGGAAGTCTAGTAAATTCTAAGGTTGGGACATGTTCAGCACAACTTTGTGGGCTGAAAGGCCTGTATTGTGCTGTAGGTTTTCTATGTTACTATAGATAAAGTGACAGTCTTTTTTCCAGGGAAAGGGAGGTCAAATCTCGGGGGAATATACTGTATTTAGGGTTGGGGGGGGTTGCTTTAAAAGCGGCCTGAGGAGCAACTTTTTCATGGAGAGCTTGTTGAAGCAGGTACAACAATGTGGGTTAAGAAGATTTTGGACAGGTACAAGGAAGTGGGGGCTGAGAAGGATTTGTGAAAAATGCAGGAAATTGGGACTGGTTGGGTGGGCACCATGGTTGACATGCACTCAGTGGGCTGAAAGGCCTGTAGGCATGAAGAATTGCTTTGTGGCTATATGACTAGTATTTAGCCCACACTGAGGATACAGTTGATACTGAAGGATAGATTATACAGAGAAATCCCTTTGGAATTCCATTTCCTTTTCACTGAGTTTCTGTCAGATTGTTGTTTCCTGAACGAACTAGGATGACATGGTCTGCTGCTAAGAACCATTGCTCCCTTCCTTTTGTCACTTGTAGCATTTCATCCTAATATATCTGTTCGCCGCTCATTCAGCTGGTTATGCTGCATTCCCAAGGACTACCTATGCACCATGTGAGTGAGCATCTGAATCGTGCAGGTCAGGACCCACCACCCCTCTTGAAGTTACTTTAGTAACCTGAAATAACTGCAGAAAAAAGAAAACAAAATACCTGTAGTATCATAGTAGCAGGCCAAAAGAAATCAACGAACCAGACCTAGAGATGGTCTCTTTAAATAACTCTCTTGATGGTTGGCTGCTGAACTTGCATTTGGCCACATGGCACATGACCATTATAAAATCTGTTAGCTGGAGGCCTAATCTCTGAAATAGCAGGCCAAGAGTCAAATCAGCACTTCAAACCAAATAACATCATAACTAGTCTGCTATGAATGTTCAAATAAAGCACTTGCTGCAAACAAAATCGCCAAAATAGCATGCAGGGAATTCAGTTTGCATGTGTTTACACCATTTTGGAACTCTAAAACAGGCACTGCAGCGTACAGTTACACAACATCTTTACGCTGTATCTCCCTATGGGAATCTGAGGATAGACCAACCAGTACTGTCTAGCAGTATCATGGTCAGAACTATATTTTTCTTTTATTTAGAGATACAGTGCAGGGTAGGCCCCTCTGGCCCTTCAAGTCGCACCATCCGACAACCCACTGATTCAATCCAAGCTTAAACACGGGACAGTTTACAATGACCAATTAACTTACAAACTGTTACATTTTGGACTGTGGGAGGAAAGCAGAGCACCCAGAGGAAACACAGGCACACACAGGAAGGAACATACAAAACTTACTTACAAAGGACACCAGAACTGAGCTCCATACTCCAAAGACCCAATCTGTAGTGACAAGACACTAACTACCACACTACTGTGATCCCTTCATTATAAGGTACTGTTTTTGTTTCGGTGCTATGGCACATCTTGGGGTCCTGTCTGTCTTATTTTGCCTGTGATAAAAAAAAACACATAAATATTACAAGTTAGGCTGCTCTGTTTGCTGAATAAATGTATTCTTGGCACAGTGTGATAAACATACAGCAAAGCTTTGCTTTGGTCATCACTTTCTGAATAGAATGCATTAGTACTTCAACTTCTTTCCTTCTTCATATCAGATGTAATCTGGAACAGCCATTTGCCAGTGATCTTTCCACAGTTGCATAGTAAAATCAGTATTACAAGCAACTGATTTGATCTCAGATCTGAGATTTAATGCCCTATTTTTATTGCTGCTTTCATTCCTACAGATCATAATTGAATCTCACTTAAAGTCCCACTTTTATTGGTTAACATTGCTATTATTGCCTTTTTTACTGATCTAAATTATTAATCCTTTTGGAACTTCTGCTACATTCCTCTGAAAGAAACGGAATGTTGGTTTAATTTAAAATGAAAACTAAAACTGCTGGAGTCTGTCACCATCTGGAGAGAGTACATACCGGGTCTAACCTCTCGTCAGAACGGGTCGATTTTAATGAAGAAGTTTAGCTGAACCATATTAGTTCTATCCTTTTCTCCTTATTTCACCTGATAATGTCTTTGCACAGAAATGAGAACATTGTAAATTTTCACCTTTTGGAACTGGCACTAGTGAACTGCTTGCTAAATCAATTCAACATTAAAAGCCAGTTTGTTTACATCATTCCTTTCTTCTCCCAACGTTTGTGCAGTGCTAATGAAGCTCAATAAATATTTTTAGTTATATCTTTCTCTTTCAGTAAGATCATCAGAATTCTGTCGTGTGACGAATGCTTGGATTTATTAAAAGCTGGTTCAGTTTAGTGCTGTCACATATTGTGACTCTTAGTTGCATTGTTGCTACGTTCTATTTTACATTCTAGCAAAGCAAATGAAATATGACCCGAGAAAGTCATCTGCTTCAAACTCAGTTGTTTTGAAGGGAATTAATTGCCTACGGTTTCCCTTTATCCATTCCTGTTCTTTTACTTTGTTGTTTTGGAAAGTAGACTAGGTGTTTCTATTGGGATAGCTAAAAACTGTGGGAGGTGTGTCTCTACGCAAGGGGGTGGGAAGGTTACCTTCCAGTTTTTAGAAGCTGATATTACCGTTCCTCCCACTACCGCAGTGTTAAAAGCCTACAGGCATCTAAAATTGGCATCATTTATATTGCACAGGCTTTCTGCTGCAGTCCCCCTCAGCTTTTCCTAACAAACAGAGAGCTTGCTTCCTTGATGGTTGCTACTGCCAATGCAAATCAGTAAGATAAAGTGTATTATGACTGTAAGAATGAAGGCTACTGCTGGAATTTCCCTTGCTGTGCTGTTGGAAACTTTGCTAATTTGTTTTAAACCTTGTGTGTCACTACCTCCAAATTTCAGTTTTATGAGAGAGGTAAGTGGTGAGATAAACTATGCAATTACTTAACTGATGTAACTCCATGCAATTACTGTTTTATTTGTAATAAGGTATAATGGCAACAGGAAGGGGTTACACTTCTAGAAGGAATCAGTTTGTCTGAGTTATTAACTCTACAGCTGAGAAGTATATTTCAAATAGGTGAAACTGCAGTTAAAATCATTTTGTTACTGGGAGTAATATTGATTCCTCTTTCAGATACGATCATTAGAATGTAATTGCAGCTGCCTGCTTGTACTTAATTCAGTTAGTTTTTGACATGTCATCAAAAAGGTAAAGAATAAATGAGACAAATACAGGGCAACAGATAGCAGGAGTGCTGGTTCAAACTGTGTTGTTTGGAATGTTGCAGTGATTGAGCCCTTCAGAAATAATGAGCTTTCTCATTTTTAAGACTGTAGAAAAGTTTCAGCTAATTATTATTTTGCAATATTTGTGCAAAGCAATGAGGTGTTCTTGGCCACCACAAGGAGTGCACTTGAAAATAATGAATTGCTGCAGTTTGACCTCCTCTGGTCAATTACCTTTTCTCTTTTCTGAACAATGCTGTGTTTCCTGCATATTGTGAGTCTTAAACAGTTACCGACCTGCTGGGAGGTATTGCGTAGGAGTGCTAAATGTTCAGCCTTATTTGTAAGCCTCTTGATTTCTTAGTTTACTATTTCTATTGAAACCGTATTCAGTTGACAGAATCCTCTATTACCAACAGGGAGTTATATTGTGTGGACCAGTTTAAATGACGCAGTAGACCAGCCCTACCTTGTTACTTAAGTTGGGGTAAATTTAGTTTTCTTGAGTTCCTTTTTACACAGTACAGCTTATCTGCCAGCTTTTGATTGATAATTGAAAAGTGCATTAGAATCCTTAGGAAAGTTGAATCAAAGTAGTTCTGATCATAAGGATTCTTACTTATTCACTGTGTTTTACCAGAACTAATATTTATCATATGCAAATAAAAACAGGAGCTGAGTTTGTTTTTATTGCAGATCTCCTGTATCTGCAGTATTTTTCTTTATTTTGTGCACTGTAAACATGCCATGGGAGGTTGCTGAAATCATAAGGAACTCTATATTTGCTGAACTCCACAGACCATAACAGAGCTTTAGCAGCCCCACATAAAATATTTACCAGGGAAGCTTCTGAATTGGATTACTTCCCATTCTGAGCAGATAAAGAAATGTTATCGCAAAATGTGTATTGAGATTTGCAATATGTATGAGGAATGAATCTATCTGAGAATTTAAGATTTCCCTTAACTACCATGTAGGAGAACTTGGGAAGTTTGTGATTATGTGATGTTCATCCATGCCTCTTGTCGCAACAGAATCTCAAATTGTACAGAGCTGAAGTATTTTTTCAAATGAAATCCTTATGGACGCAATAATGATGTCTATCCTATTTTCCATTAAACTTCATCTCAGTAATAATCAGCAATGGCTCTTTACAACAATGGTAACGTATAGCTCTATATAATCAGTGAAGGTCTGTTAATCTGGAACTCTGATAGAGATAATAGTTGTTAAATCTGCTGATGTTAACTGGAAACAGACATTACACTGCTTGCTGAAAGAGCAAGATAAATGTTATTGAAATTGTAGCAAACAGTCCATTTGAAATTTAATTTGACTCTCGATCTCAAGGTCCCTTCAACCACAGAAAGGATAAATAAATGTAAATTGAAAATCTCAAATAAACTCAGAAATTATGCAGCAGTCATTCACCCTGTTAGAGGAATGAGGGGTTTTTCAGCAGAATCCACAGTTAAGCCTTCCCTCTCAACAATTATTGAATGGCCTGCTGAGGATTCCCAGTATTTTCTGTTATCCAGGAGGGGTAAAAAATGAGTTACTTTTACAGTGTATTTGTGAAGAGACAGAATGCAGCTGGACTGAAATATCACATTTAAGAGATTTACTGTGTAACAATTTTTTGCTGTTATCTGATCGGACCAAATGAGAACAAATGTAAACATTTTCCATAATGGAAAATGACGAATGAGCAAATGCAAAGAGGATTTACGTGGAGGGAGGGAGGCATGCAGCATTCCTGGCCCCTCAGTAATCATTGAAAAAAATAATGAGATTAGGCACAATTGTGTTGATTTGCTATATAACATTAGCTAAGCAGATGCGGAAGATGGTTCCATGACACTAATAAGCTGTGTGCGTATGTTGGCTCGGTGACATTAACAATATATGAAAGTGATTTTTCTAACACTGGCAAATTTTAAGTTCCTCTGCCCATCCCTGAGGTTATGGAAATAGTTGTCAGTGTGCCTTGAACAAAATGATCCTACCTTCAGATACTGTTTTGTGAAATTATATGTAATTAATTAGAACTCACAGTTTATATTTATTTCAATGTATAAAATTTATAAAACAAGTTTAATATACGGAAGTTGGATTTCTACCAACACTGTTCGTGAGAAATCAAAGTAAATAAATACATTGGTGGTTTGTATCTTTAATTATGAACTTTATACATCCTGTGCTCAGGTGGAAAGATACAGTACATGTTCTCTCTTTTCCCCTGACTTGCCATACATGTCTATTTCCTATATAAACACAGAAATCAAGCAGTGGGACTTCACAATGCACAAAGGCCCTATTCACTGACATTCAGTGGCAAGGAGCTAACATCTCTCTACAAATGTGATTGAACCACAGAAATGTTAATTAAAGCTGAAGCACTTTTCAAAAGATATTTAATGAAAAAATCGACACGTCTGTAAATATTTAGACTGTTTGAAATACTAACACTGATTTTAAATTGTTTATAACTGGAAGCTGTCCAAACTTCAGCAAAATGGTCCCTGTCTGCTCAGAAAGGAGGTAGGCTGTTTTTGCAATTTTATCTTGACAACTTCCTTGAGTGGTAACATGAAGGCACCTGACATTCCAACAGCACAATGTGTAGGCAAGTCACGTAGAGTCCTGCCCACCATTCTAATATGTTATAAAGCTTTGGGCATTTTGCCAAAATAATAGGAAGGAAAAAAGAAAGGCATTTGTATAGCGCCTTTGATGACCTCAGGATGTCTCAAAGCTGTTAGCAGTCAATTAAATACTTTCTGACGTGCAATGTGGGAAAAAGGTAACAGCCACTATCAGCAAAGTGACTTTTGGGGGACCTAACGTAGCATCCCCTAAAGGTTAACTTGCAAGCTCAGTCACTAGTAAGGAAAGTAAATGCAATGCTAGCATTCACTTCAAGAGGAGTAGAATATAAAAGCAAGGATGTAACGCTGTGGCTTTATAAGGTGTTGGTCAAACAACGCTGTGAAAATTGTCAGCAATTCTGGGCCCATTATGTGCTGGCACTGATGAGAGTCCAGAGGAGGTTTATGAGAATGCTCCCAGAAATGGAAGAGTTAATGTATGAGGAGCATTTGAAGGCTTTGGGCTCGTACTTGGCAGAGCTTAAAATAATTGGGGATTGGGTGGGGGTGGACTCTCATTGAAATCTACTTAATATTAGCAAGCCTAGCTAAAGTAGACATGGACATGATGTTCCAATAATGGGAGAATGGAGGACCAGAGGGAACTGCCTCAGAATATACGGACATCCCTTTAGAACAGCGATGAAGAGGTATTTCTATAGCCAGAGGTGGTGAAACTATGGAATTTATTGCCACTGATGGTTGTGGAGGCCAAATCATTAGGTATATTGGAAGCGGAAGTTGATAGGTTCTTGATTAATAAGGCCATCAGAAGTGACGGAGTGAAGGCAGGAGAATGGAGTTGAGAGTGAAAAGAAATCAGCCATGATTGAATGGTTGAGCAGTCTTGATAAGCTGAATGGCCTAATTCTGCTCATATGTCTTATGGTCTTATGAATTATGTTTACAATTAGTGTTATACAGTGATCACTTCTGTGAATAAACAGAGTAAACAATCAACAGACGTTTCAATCATATATGAATACTTGGATGAGGAGGCATGGTGTAAATTGGTTTACTACTGCCACCTGTATTGAGGGACAGCGAAAAACTTATCTTCCATACAGTACCTACAGATCAATTCATTACAACAAAGTATTAAGGTAGTACAAGGGAAGCAACAACAGAGTGCAGAATTGCAGTGTAGGTAGATAATAATGTACAAGGTCATAACGAGGTAGATTGTGAGGTCAAGAGTCCATCTTATAATCTGGGGAACCCGTCAGCAGTCTTAACAGCAGGATAGGAGCTATCTTGCGCCTAATGTTCCACGTTTTCAGACTTTTTTTTATCTTCTGCCTAATGGAAGATGTAGGAAATGAGCAAGTTTGGATGGGGCCCTTGACGATGCTGGCTGCTTTACTGAGGCAGCAAAAAGTGCAGTCTGAGTCTATAGAGGCTGGTTTCTGTGATTCCTTATAGCTTTGGGCAGAACAGTTGCCATACCAAGCCCTGAATAGGATCCTTTATTTGGTACATTGATAAAAATTAGTGAGGGCTGAAGGGGATATACCAAATTTCTCTCCTAAGGAAGTAGAGGCGCTGGTGAGCTTTGTTGGCTGTGGTGTCAATTAGTTGGAATGGGAGGAGTTATTCATTCCTTGGAACTTGAAGCTCTCAACCCTCTCAACTTCAACACTGTTGATGTAAACAAGAACATGTGCCACAAATACTCCCCACCCACGCTTCCTGAAAGAAATTACCAGATCCTTTGTTTTGCTGACTCTGAGGGAAAGGTTGTTGTCATGATATTGTGTCACTAGACTCACTATCTCCTTTATTTACCCAGACCGATCGTTATTTGAGTCCACTACTGTAATGTCATTTGCAAATTTGTAGATTGTGCCAACCTCCGTAGTATCCAAGACATCTTCAAGGAGTTGTGCCTTAGGAAGGCAGCGTCCATCATTAAGGATCCCCACCACCCAGGACATGCCCTCTTCCCACTGATACCATCGGGAAGGAGGTACAGAAGCCTGAAGGCAGACACTCAGTGATTCAGGAACAGCTTCCCCTCTGTCATCTGATTTCTGAATGGACATTGAACCCATGAACACTACCTCACTACTTTTTTATTTTTGTTCTTTTGCACTACTTATTTTAACTCCAAAAGAAGGTGTTGAGTCTCAGGTCTAGGAGTTTGGAGATGAGTTTTCTTGGAATTATAGTCTTGAAGGTGGAGAAATAGTCAATAAACAATAGCCTTTACTGTCCAGATGTAGGGCCAGGGAGAAGGCACCTGCTGTAGACCTGTTTTGTTGGTCAAAGCTGTCTGGGAAGCTGCAGTTAATGAGTGCCATGACCAGCCTCTCAAATCTCTTCATGATGGTGAATGTCAGAAGCAGAAGCTTCAAAACTATGCCTTAAGCGTTTTTAGTATCTTCTCAGGAAAAGAGAGGTGATGTGAAATGAGAACTGAGAAAAGAAAATCCCTGAGAGGGTATAAGTGAGGGACTGAAATGGGAGGCTGTGAAAAAAGGGAAAGAAAAGGTGAGAAAATATAAGGGAGGGAGTGACTGAACGAAGGGAAAGGAGACAGAAAGAAAGGCCAAGTGATGATGGAAGTGGGAGATCAATATGAAGAGGTAAGGAGCGGGAATAAAGGAAGAAAGGAAGTTTTTTTTTAAAAAGCATAGGCATGATTCTGAATGTACATTGCCAGTGCAATGTTTTTTGCCTGTTTGGCTGGAAAAAACAGGAAATCTGGTCACTCATTGCTGGTATTTTTCTCTGCAATTGCCTTTTATTTAATAAATATTTACATACATTGGGTTATTTTAGGAGACTGATGAAAGCCACTTAGTTACTAACTTTTATTTTACGGCTCCAGATGTAGAAATGCTTACCCGCTTGGTGGTGCAATGATATCAGCGCTGGACTCCAGAGCGAAGGTTCCCCAGTTCGAATAACAAGTCGGGTTGAGCGTCGAGCTAGCAACTTGGCATCGTAAAAACAAGAATAGCTTGCTATAGAAACGTCATCATGACGGTGCCCCAATAACTCCACTGACGAGTTAAGGGCTATTCTTCTTTCAGATGTGGAAACTGGAAGATATTTTGCAGAATTGCAGTTGTAGAAAGGGACATTTGGTGACAACTCACAACCCTGCTTTCCCCCTTTCAAAAGAGTCTTTGGTGCTCCACACTTAGGAACAGTGCCTCTGCATTGTGGAAGCTAATGACCCATTTTAAGCAGTGATTTTGGCCTCTGAAAGCTATCAACACTGTTCTCATTCCAAAAAGTTGGACAGAGTCCAGTTCCTCGTAAAGGGCTCACAGTCACTGCTTACAACATTGGCTAAAAACATCCATCAGGTGTACACGAAGAGCTCAGAAGCACTGAGGCAGAAACAAGAAGTGCTTCTGTACACCCTGTCTCAAGGAGAGGTAGCATTGTTTTGTGGCAGCTCCCTTGTACGTTCTACTGTTCACCCATCCTCCTTACTTGGCTTTTCATCGTTCTCATGAATACATTAATTGTGACTTTTGATGGAATGGATTCAAGGTCAACTTTTGTTTCTCCCAAAAATAAAATTTGTGTACAGTTAAAGATTTTTAACTTTAAATTCGTATATTATTTTTGCCTTTATTTAGCTGTGAGGATATGAAAGCAAAGTTCTCATGTTTCTGGATTATTTATCCAGTGATGTGAGTTCAAATCCCACCATAGCAGCTGAAAAATGAAATTCAGGTACTTACTTGAATTTGAGCTAAAAAGCTAGAATCAATAAATGGTGACCAGGATCTTTTCAGTTTGCTGTAACAACCCATCTGCTTCAGTAATATCTCTTAGGTAAGGAATTCTAGTATTATTATCAGGTGTTGAGCTGAGGTAAACTCAACAATATGGCTAATTCTTAACTGCCCCTGTTCACAGGATGAAGAATAAAATGCTGCAGCCATCCCTGTCCTTTAAATGAATAAATAAAGCAGTTGACCATTTTATTAGAATATTAAAAAATAAATATATTTTATCAGAATTAGTGGTTATGTTACAGTATGTTTTACTGTATTTTAATTCCGTTAAATTGCTCAGGTTTAGCATTCAATTCACAAAGAAGGATACCTTAAGCAATTTTTACAGATGATGCTGAAATAAGGATGAAGTTCACAGAAGTGACTCAGGATGAAAATTAAACTGTGGAAAGTAAGCAGTCAGTGTGCAGAGGGAGCTGAAAAATGATTAACCAAGTGAAAGCTGAGGAAGGGTTGGGGATTAAAGGCAAGTGTGTCTTATTATTTCTCACATCCCTTTGAAGTTTTATTGGATAGTAACACAAGAGACTACAAATGCTGGAATATGAAGCATCACTGTTGTCATGCAGGAATGTTGCTATGTGCACAGCCAGCTCACAGAAACAGCATTGGGACTGTGCCTGGGTAACCAGGCTATTTACAATGTACTGCTGCCACGTAACAACAAATTTCACAGTTCTCATGTTTAACCCGAAGCTGATTCTGATTGTTTTCTGAGTACTAATGTTTGAACAAATCATACTAGCAGGCTTGCCAACTCCCGTCCATCAGTGAAGAAAATGTGCATCTATCTCTAATCAAGCCTCCAGTGATTTCAGAACCAGGTTGTTGACTCCCAGCGGCCCCCTCAAAAGAATCAATAAGAAAAGATATGAGAGAAAACTCTATTGTGTTTTCTTTTCAAAATAGGGTCCTTGGTTTAACATTTCATCCCAAAATGAAGAGCTGCAGTGGGGCAGCACTCCCATTAGCATGGGATTGGATTATCCTGTATTTCTGTGCTGAAATTCCAAGAATGGGACTTTGATTCAGAACACAACTTTACACAGCGAATCTCCCATTCGCTGACAAATAGAAACAATTGGGTTCAAGTTGTTTTCTTTTGACATTAATAATTTGGCAATGTGATGTTGAACAGTAGAGACAATACTTTGTTTACAGTAAACATGGAGGCATTATCCCAAACTCCATGAATTGACTTGCAGAGTGAGATGATAACCATCAAATGAAATTCAATATAGAAAACTGTGAGGTTGTATACTGTAATAGGCAGAATAGAGAAGCCACCTATGTATTGGAAATAAGAAACTAAATGGTTAAGAACAAAGGGAATTGAATTAACAATTAATAAAACTAGGAACACAAGGCATAGGACTACAAACAAAGCACTGGAATTCATTTAAATAGAATATGAATGCAAGAAGGTAAAATATATTTTGTGCTTTGGTTAAAATCAGATCTGGAAAGTTTTGTGACTCTGCTGTCTTGACAGCAGAAAAAAATATTGCAATAGTGGATAGAATAGAAAGATCTGCACGGATGTTACTGCAGTTAATAGGATTGGACCAGCAAGAAGGCTAATCAAGTACGAACTATTTTTCCTGAAAAGGTGGACTGAGGTCATAAAACTTATAAATGGTTTTGATAGGATAAATGTGCAGAAACTATTTCCATTACAGTTTGAATCCAAGATCGAGGGGCCGTAAATTTAAGAAAGTTGTCATTGGAAACCCTCAATTCATAGATGATCTTTACCGCAGATTTACTTATGGCTTCAGAGGTGACTCAGGAGACTGATTCCGGAACCATTAACACAGCTGCAGAAGGTCTAGACATTTCCTCATAGGTCACCTGCCTATTAGCAGGGGTGGTTTGCATGTTACCTTCCTCTCTTTTCAGCTTTGAGGACCAATTGTTCTACCTCATTCAGCAGGTCCTTGTGACATTTCTTCTGATCACTATGGGTTCTCTATCCATGGATGAGCTGAGTGTAGAATGTTTAATTAATAGACAAAACTCTGACCTTCACACTCTAATCTCCAGTTCAGCAGAGCTGAAGCCTGAACATTAACTTGGTGATATTGGCTTCAAAGATCTTCCAGTGGGTTATTTGAAATAATTGTCAGTGGTGCCTGTCCAGATTCTTCAGGAGTTATTAATAAGTCACAGGAAAATCTAGCTACCACCAGATGAAATAAAGAATTTAACACATTTCTTCACCCAGTTATGATTGTGAAAGTCATTGCTGTGTAGAATGCTGAAGCAAGCAGTTTAATGAATGATGGTGTTTGCATGAAAGAGAATGGAATTGGGTTCATGATGGGGAGAGATAATTAAAGTTTAGGAAGAACTTGAGGAACATATGTACCATCAAGACTGGTTGGGCCAAATGAACTATCTCACTGTTCTAGGTTCCACTTAATTCATTTTTTCTCAGTTCACTGGTGTGATGTGAGTGTCACCGTCTGGGTCAGGATTTATCCTCCACCCTAATTGCTCTGTGCTGATGAGCCCCATCCTAGCCTGCTGCAGTATTCCGGTGCTTTAGCATTTCTCCTATACTCCTCCCCATAAATGATGTGGGCTTCGGATGATAATTACAGATTGAGGTTACAGGTTTTGCTATTGGTTCATGACCCACCCCTTCACGCTTTCAATATCCAGTTCCAAGCTGCTAAAGGAGACACAAGAGACTGCAAGTGCTGAAATCTGGAGCAACAAACAATCTGCTGGAAGAATTCAATCAGCAGCAACATCTACAGAAGAATATAAGATACATATAGAGAGTGTAAGGTCGAAGACAGGTGCTTTGCTGTTTCTCAGTAGCTGCTTCTGGTACAACAAATGGGTGTGATCGGATGAAGGGTTAAGGACAAAGTGTTTAAAAGTAAAGCAGAGGTGAGGAAAGGAATAGGTCTTGGCTTGGTCGTTCAAAAAGCAAACAATTTTAAGAAGGAGCGTGGTTGGGGAAGTTATGAACATGTATTACAACTGAGTAACTGGGGACTTGTAAGGGCAAGATATTGCCACAAAATTTGTGGTGCCTGAATTTCCCACCATCAAGTATAACTTTGCACCCCAAAGGAAAGGACAGGTAAAGAAGAAGGTAAAGGAAAAGCGAAGAGAACAGAAGCAAAGTGCAGAGCAGGTCCACAACAGGAGCCAGGCTTTTATACTTAACTTTTAAAGGTTCCTCGTTTTCAATTAGCTTCATGACCTTGTGTCTTTATCTATGTATCTGCTCCATGCTTAAAGTCACCCAGGGTCTGTGTATTCTCACTGTTATTGATCACCGTGCTCCATTGTGGCAATAGTACCAAGGGTCCAAATTCCAAATTCTTCCTCACTACCTTAAACTGTTTGCTTTGCATGGCCTGGTATCAAGTGTTTATTGATGACAATCTGGAGAATTGGCTTCAGACATTTAATCCTGGGAAAACATATCATTGGAAATATTTGTTGTTTTTGCGCTACCTCGGAAACGTGAAGGGCAAACCAAAATCATCAGAAAAGCAACAACAAGCAGCAGCAGAAGAAAGTGATGGGGCAGGGGCAAGCATTGTGAAATGAGAAGAAAAAAGTGGAAGAAGAGGTAAGAACACCTCCACCTCCTCAGAGCTTTCAGGGACAAGTTCAGCAAGCTATACCATGTAAACCATCTCTGCATCCCTCATTCACCCGTAGTCTACCTCTTCCAACTTCTTCTCTGCAGTTACATAGTGTTCACATTCATTTTACTACTAGACAAAAAATCTTACACTGCTCTAGCAAAGTTCATCACTAGTTTGAGGAACAGCAGTTCATCTGCTCTGCAGGCACATACAACTGAACATTGACTGCAACAATGTCAGATAACCAATTCTGATGAAGGGTTATCAACCTTTTGTCATTGACTCCGTTGAGTTACAAAAGATTGCAGATGCTAGAATCTGGAGCAACAAACAATCTGCTGGAGAAAGTCAGTGGGTCAAGCAGCATCTGTGGGAGGAAAGAAATGGTTGAAGTTTAGGGTGACACCTTGAATTAGGACATGACACATCAACCAGTTCTTTTCTTCCACAATGCTGCACGACCCACTGAGTTCCTCCAGTACATTGTCTGTTGCTCATTAACTCAGTTTTTCTCTCTTCACAGATGCTGCCTAACCTGCTGAATATTTCCAGCAAGCTCTTTTGTTTCAGATCAACTGCACTACTGTGCAAATGCCTTAGACACATATATATAGCTAGGGTGCCGAGGATTTTTTTTGCACAGTACTGTATTTCTTGTTTTTGCTTTCATATATATCTAGCATTTTTAATCGCTTATTATACATCCCCTGCTATTTTAATTTGCTCCAGTGTAATCAACTGCAATTAACCTTACATCACCTTCACTCACGCAGCACCACAACTTTTATCATATTCCATTTCCCTTAATCTCCACCCTCTCTTGGATTCACCCCAATACTCTTCTTCCTAAACATGCTTGATTTAAAGCTTTCCCCAGTTCAGATGAATGGACATTAATCCAAGCCATTAATTCTCTTTCTCTTTTCCCAGTGTGCAGATACTGCCTGTCTTCTGAGTATTTACAGCATTTTATATTTTTATCTCAGACATCTTTATATTTTCATATGGCATCCTTGACAAAAATACATGAATTATCACAGCTGGGTAAACTCTTTGCTTTTCTGTTCTGATACCTCCATTAATTATTTCCCTGTGCCTTTAGATTGGGAGATGAAGGGCCTTGAATTAGGATATTTCAGATGGCAGTGGAGCATTTCTGGCACTCAGGCATCTGGCTGCAGGATGTAAGCTGGATCAAGAATGCCACATGAGTGTGTGGAGCAAGGCAGGGCCAAAGGAAGGCAAGTCGGTGTTGACAGGCCATGTCACCTTGTCTTTGTCTCTGTCACTGCTCTGCCTTTCGTGATTACCAGAGTATTTCTTCAAGTGGGTATCTACCTCCTTAATGAAAGCTTACTGCCTTGAATCTCCTTAGAGTCATACAGCACGGAAACAAGCCCGTCAGCCTAAATGGTTCATCCCCTCCAAGATGGCCATCCAAACTAGTCCCATTTACCAACCCATAATTTTATAAATTTTTCCTATCTGGGTACCTGTCGACTGTCTTTTAAAAGTTGTTATCGTACCTCTTGTCAATTTATTGCACATGCATACCACCATTTTGTTAAAATGTTGCTCCTCAAGTTGCTATTAAATCTTCCCCTTCTCACATTAAACCTATGCCTTTTAGTTCTTAATTCCCCAACCCTGGGGAGAAGACTCCTCCTGCTAGAAATAAGACTCAAAAGCAGAAGTGTAAGCAATTGAGGTAAAGCTGTTTCCTGAATCAAGCAGAAATATCCAGCGTCCCACCATGCTCCTGAAATCCCCTTCAGTCCTACTTGTAAAATACTGCTGAGAACACAATATGTAACCAGGCATGCTTAAATTGCATTCTACAAATGGGCCACAGATGGGAAATTCTGGGGAAAAACAGCCCTTTGTAACAATTTCCATTTCACAGACACGACTGGCAACAACACTGAGATTATGGCTGCATACATGTGGATTTGGCTACAGTTTAAAATGGCTTTGTTGACAATTTATTTTGCCAAGGAATCTTACTATCCCAGGGTAAGCAGCTGACAGGCTAAATATAACTAATTCCTGATATGCACCACGGATTTGTCTTCCTGTTAATTGGCCAAGTGAACTTAGATATGGTCGCAGTTGTCTTTTAGATGCAGAGATGTGCAACTTAAATGATCTGTTACTCTTAGGAAGGTTGTTGAAAGTCAGGAGGCAAAATAACTGGGCAGCTAATCCTTAATTTTGTGCCAAACTCATAGTATTATGTTTTCCCCTGTTATTGACAGCCAAAAATCAGAAAATGCTTTCATTACCAATCAACACAATTAATGAAATGCAGCCACTCTTACATCTAATTACCCAGCTTGATCAGATCATCACTTAATTTTCATTGTTCTCATGAAAGGAGCCCCAATTATAGTTGACTCTTTTCATAAGGAAAACCTTTTATCCTTGATGAATGGTGATTTTAGACCCACACTGTAATCTTTAACTGATGTTGTTGCAGGAAATGATTGATAATCATGTACAAATTCAAAGTCTCGAGAATCATTAGAATGTTCTGAAATAAAGAAGCGCAGAATTAAAAGCAGAACCATTATAGAGACAGCCCTGAAAAAGATTATTTGACCACTCTGTTTGGACTGAATTGACTTTATTTCGTACATTCTTCACAGACATGAGGAGTAAAAATCTTTATGTTACTTCTCTGTCTAAATGTGCAATGGGCAATCTTAGTAATTTATAATAAATAGAGCAGTCAATGTAACATAGAAATACACTCAAATCAGCGAGAGTTAATCAGTCTGATGGCCTGGTGGAAGAAGCTGTCCCAGAGCCTGTTGGTCCTGGCTTTTATGCTGCAGTACCGTTTCCCGGATGGTAGCAGCTGGAATAGTTTGAGGTTGGGGTGACTCGGGTCACCAATGATCCTTCAGTCCCTTTATACACCCCTGTCCTTGTAAATGTCCTGAGTCATGGGAAGTTCAAAACTACAGATGCACTGGGCTGTCCGCACCACTGTCTGCAGAGTCCTGCGATTAAGGAAGGTACAGTTCCCATAACAGGCAGTGACTCAGCCAGTCAGGATGCTCTCAATTGTGCCCCTGTAGAAAGTTCCTAGGATTTGGGGGTCCATACCAAACTTCTTCCTGTCTGAGGTGAAAGAGATGCTGTTGTGTCTTTTCATCACACAGCTGGTGTGTACAGACCAAGTGAAGTCCTCAGTGATGTGGATGCCAAGGAACTTAAAGCTGCTTACTCTCTCATCTCCAGATCTACTGATTTCAATAGGAGTTAACGTGTCTCCATTCCTCCTGTAATCCACAACCAGCTTCTTTGTTTTTGCGACATTGAGGGAGAGGTTGTTTTCTTGACACCACTGTGTCAGAGAGATGACTTCTTCCCTGCAGACCACCTTGTTATTGTTTGAGATTAGGCCAATCAATGTAGTATTGTCAGTAAATTTAATTAGCAGATCAGAGCTGTGGGTGGCAACACAGTCATGGGTGTATAGGGAATAAAGGAGGGTATGTAGTACATAGCCCTGAGGGGCTACTGTGTTGAGAGTCAGAGGGATGGAGGTGAGGGAGCCCACTCTTATAACCTGCCGGCGATCTGACAGGAAGTCCAGGATCCAGCTGCACAATGCAGGGTCAAGGCCGAGGTCTCTGAGCTTCCTGTCGAGCCTAGAATTATGGTGATGAATGCTGAACAGCATTCTCATATAAACATCCTTCCTCTCTGGATTTGTAAGGATGGTATGTAGAGCAGTGGCTATTGTGTCATCTGTCATTGAAACATAAAAACATGGAAGACCTACAGCACAATACAGGCCCTTCAGACCACAATGCTGTGCCAAACATGTTACTTTAGAAATTAGCTAGGTTACCCATAGCCCTCTTTTTCTAAGCTCCATGTACCTACCCATGAGTCTCAAAAGAACCGTCGATTGGTTTTGTCGGCAGGGGAATTGTAGGGGTCCAGTTTGGGTGATAGTATGCTGCAGATATAATCCCTGACCAGTCTGTCAAAGCATTTGCTTGTTGTTGAGGTGAGTGCAACAGGACGCCGGTCGTTCAAGCATATTACCTAGGTATTTTTTGTTCAATGGTGGAGAATTTGAAGCAGGAGGGCACTCTACACTAGGAGAGGGAGAGATTAAAAATATCAGTAAACACATTGTAGAGTAATTGTCCTTCAACTGGACTCAAGGGCCTATCACTGCTGCACTCAATTTGTTGGCCTTTCCTCATAATCGTCTATTTTTTTCCTTATTTAAATTTCATCCAAACATCTTTTAAATTCCATTTTAAGCTCTTCCTTGTAGCCAAGTTTCAGCAAACTTTTAACTTCCCTTCTTTCTGATACAGTTCCAGCCAGTTACTAATTCACCAAAGAATGAAATGAATGCTTCAGCACTTGCCCTCCAAAAGTCTCACTTATGTTTATATATTTCTCGTGACAGAGGAGGCCATTCATCCTGTCCTATCTATGCCAGCTCTCAGAGAAAGCCTATCAGTCTTTCTGGCCCTACCCCCCACCCAACTACTTCCTTGCAACCCATGCCTTCTCCTGGCACAGACTAGACTGGGGTAATTTATTGTAGTCAGCTAACCTACCAACCAGACTTTGAAAGTTGGGAGGAAACCCAAAGTACCCTTGGGCAAACCCATACAGTCACAAGAAAAACAGGGACAGCATCAGGAACCCTTCTCTCTGCAGCTCTGGGGCAGCATTGTTACTTGTAGAACCACCATATCACCTCATATTTTTCAATTTCAATCGTGTGTTTTCCAGCTTCATTTGACCACCTAAACAAGATTGTTATATGAATCTTTTCTGAAGTCCAGATATACCCCTCTTATATTTCTGATCTCTTCACAATTCTGTGGGATAATTTCTTTGTCTACGCCAACTCCACTGGCATAACCTGGAGCAGGCAGGAAATTTACTAGAAACGTGTTGCCTCATTTCTGTTCATCTTGCCCAAGTCACCCCCAACCTCACCTCAACCACCACACCATAGCCACATCAACCACCACACCATAGCCACATCAGAAAAGAGAACCAGGCACAAAGTAATACAAGGTGCTAATTGTTGTCATCCATTTTGGAATTTACTCGAAGATATATTTAATTTATAACACTTCTATACAATATGCTCTATGCTGACAATCAAGGATGGATATTTAGAAAAAAAATGTTTGGTTATTTTCTATTCCTATGTTATGGGTGAAGTTGAGGGTGGTTTTGTTACAATGGGGAGAATGTTTGGGATTGCAGGGAGTCACTGTGGCATCAGTCATAAATGACAATAGCACAGAAAATGGTTCTTTCAGCTGTTTGAGTCTATAATGGAACTCTTGTAGCGATGTGCTACACACAGCGCTGAAATAACGACACACAGTCGGTAAGTCATTTCGAGACTAGTTTATTCAAACTTCGCAGCGCTGGCATTTAATACCTAGCACCCGCCCTCTCCAGACGGAAATGACGTCAGAGGTGCATTACCAAAGTCTCTCCCCGCGCGCTGACTATTTGTGAGCCGGTTCGCCTGCGCAGAAAGTTGGTCGCCGCATAACCACACCCCCAGAACCGGCGATACACCCCCCAATGTCCACAGTCTGGATCAGCCTCTGTTTGGGAGGTCTGCCTCTGCGCCGCGGTGCCTGAACCTCGACCGGCTGCGCCAAGTCCACATGGGCCGGTTTGAGTCGGTCCACCGTGAAAACCTCCTCTTTCCCCCCAATGTCCAGAATGTACATGGACCTGTTGTTGCTGATCACCTTGAACGGCCCCTTGTACAGCCACTGTAGCGGTGCTCGGTGTCTGCCCCTTCGTACAAACACAAACTTACAGTTCTGCAGGTCTTTGGGTACATGGGTCGGGGTCTGTCCGTGCTGTGAAGTTGGTACGGAGCCAGGTTGCCGAGCCTTAGTCTGTCCAGGACTGCTGCGGGTTCTTCCTCTTGCCCCCTTGGGGCTGGTATGAACTCTCCTGGGACGGTCAGGTGCATGCCGTACACCAACTCGGCCGACGAGGTGTGCAGATCCTCTTTGGGCGATGTGCGAATTCCAAGCAGGACCCAGGGAAGCTCGTCCACCCAGTTAGGTCCTCTCAGGCGGGCCATGAGAGCCGACTTCAAGTGATGGTGGAAGCATTCCACTAGTCCGTTCAACTATGGGTGGTAGGCAGTATTGTGCTGTAGCTGCATTCCCAACAGGCTGGTCACAGCCGACCACAGTTTGGAGGTGAACTGTGCGCCTCTGTCGGAGGTAATGTGGGCCGGTACCCCAAAGCGTGCTACCCAGGTTGCAATCAGTGCTCGGGCGCAGGAATCAGCAGATGTGTCGGTGAGCGGGACCGCCTCTGGCCACCTCATGAACCGGTCTACCATAGTTAGGAGGTACTGTGCTCCTCGGGACACTGGTGGGGGGCCCACGATATCCACATGAATGTGGTCGAACCTCCGGTGGGTGGGTTCGAACTGCTGCGGCAGGGCTTTAGTGTGCCGCTGCACCTTGGCTGTTTGGCACTGCGCGCACTTTCTGGCCCATTCACTGACCTGCTTGCAAAGTCTGTGCCACGCGAACTTGCTGGACACCAGCCAGACGGTTGTCCTGATATATGGGTGTGCCAAACCGTGTATGGAGTCAAAAACTCACCACCTCCAGGCTGCCAGGACGATGGGGCGAGGTTGGCCGGTAGCCCCGTCGCACAAGAGGGTCCTCTCACCTGGGCCTACGAGAAAGTCTTGCAGCTGCAAACCCGAGACTGCGGTCCTGTAGCTGGGGATCTCGTTGTCTGCCTGCTGCGCCTCCGCCAGTGCTGCATAGTCCACCCCCAGGGACAGGGCCTGGACAGCTGGTCTGGAGAGTGCGTCCATCACGAAGTTGTCCTTTCCCGAGATGTGCAGGATGTCCGTCGTGTACTCGGATAGGTAGGACAGATGTCGCTGCTGGCGAGCCAACCAGGGATTGGACACCTTTGTGAACGCGAAGGTCAATGGTTTGTGGTCCGTGAACGCAGTGAACGGCCTGCCTTCCAAGAAGTACTTGAAATGCCGGATTGCCAGATACAGTGACAAAAGCTCCTGGTCGAAAGCACTGTACTTGAGTTCGGGTGGTCGTAGGTGCTTGCTGAAGAATGCCACGGGTTGCCAGTGCCCCTCGATAAGCTGCTCCAGCACCACACCGACTGCTGTGTGGGATGCGTCCACCGTGAGGGCAGTCGGAACGTCCGTTCTGGGGTCCACTAGCATCACGGCATCTGCCAAGGCTTCCTTGGCTTTAACGAAAGCGGCCACAGCCTCCTCGTCCCAAGTAATGTCCTTGCCTTTACCCGACATCAGGGTGTACAAAGAGCGCATGATACGGGCTGCTGAGGGGAGGAAACGGTGGTAGAAGTTTACCATACCAACGAACTCCTGCAGGCCTTTGACCGTGTTGGGCCGGACAAAATGGCGGATCATGGCAGAGGTGTTGCCCCGTCTTTGGTAATCCTATGGCCCAGGAAGTTGATGGTATCGAGACTGAACTGGCATTTGGCCAGGTTGATCGTGAGGCTGAAATCACTCAGGCGGGAGTAGAGCTGGCAGAGGTGGGACAGATGTTCTTGACGACTACTGCTGGCTATAAGGATGTCATCCAAATAGATGAACGCAAAGTCCAGGTCGCGTCCCACCGCATCCATTAGCCGCTAGAACATCTGTGCGGCATTCTTCAGGCCCAACGGCATTCGGAGGAACTCGAACAGGCCGAACAGGGTGATGAGTGCTGTTTTGGGGATGTCTTCAGGGTGCACCGGGATTTGATGGTATCCCCGGACGAGGTCTACTTTGGAAAAGATTCTTGCCCTGTGCAAGTTTGCTGCAAAATCCTGCATGTGCGGCACGGCGTAGCGGTCTGGAGTTGTAGCCTCGTTCAGTCTGCGGTAGTCGCCGCATGGTCTCCAACCCCCAGCTGCCTTGGGCACCATGAGCAGGGGGAAGGCCCATGGGCTGTCGGACCTCCGTACGATCCCCAATTCCTCCATCGTCTTGAACTCCTCCTTCGCCAGGCGGAGCTTTTCCAGGGGGAGCCTTCATGCACTGGTGTGGAGGGGTGGTCCCTGGGTGGGATGTGTTGCTGTACCCCATGTCTGGGCATGGCTGCCGTGAACTGCGGTGCCAGAATCAATGGAAAGTCCGCCAGGATTCTGGTGAATTTGTTGTCCGACAGCGTGATGGAGTCCAGGTGTGAGGCCGGCAACTTGGCTTCACCCAGGGAGAACGTCTGGAAAGTCTCGGCATGTACCAGTCTTTTCCCTTGCAAGTCGACCAGCAGGCTGTGAGCTTGCAAGATGTCCGCCCCCAGGAGTGGTTGGACCACGGCGGCCAGTGTGAAGTCCCACGTGAATCGACTGGCGCCGAACTGCAGCTGCACTGTGCGTGTGCGGTAGGTCTGTACCGTTCTGCCGTTTGTGGCCTTTAGGGTGGGTCCTTGCTTCCTGTTGCGGGTGTCGTACCCCGTCGGGGGCAAGACGCTGATTTCTGCTCTGGTGTCAACCAAGAAGCGGCATCCCGACTGTTTGTCCCAGTTGTACAAAAGGCTGTCCTGGTGGCCAGCCGCCATAGTCATTAGCAGCAGCTGGCCCATGCACGGCGGGCGACAACAGCGGGCTTTTGTGCCCCACCGCTGGTGGTAGAAACACCACTGTTCACTGGCCTCCTCACTCCTGCCTCTGTGTTGTGTGCGCCCCCCTGCTGGGCCTGGTCTGGTCCACTGTTGGGTGCGTGGCCTGGTAATCTGACTGACAGACACCACACTCTCCCTCTTGGCTTTCCACAGCACGTCTGCCCAGGCCGCCACCTTCTGGGGGTCACTAAAATCTGCGTCGGCCGGCAGCAGATGTATGTCCTCGGGCAGTTGCTCTAGGAACGCTTGCTTGAACATGAGGCAGGGCCTGTGTCTGTCGGCCAGGGACAGCATCTCGTTCATCAATGCTGACGGCAGTCTGTCTCCCAAACCATCCAGGTGAAGCAGGTGGGCACTTCGCTCACGCCGTGAGAGGCCAAAGGTCTCAATGAGCAGCACCTTGAATGTTTCATATTTGCCTTCTTTCGGGGGCGACTGCATGAAATCCACACCTGGGCGGCTGTCTCCTGGTCAAGGGCGCGCACCACGTGGTAATAACGTGTGGAATCAGAAGATATCTGCTGAATCTGGAACTGGGCTTCTGCTTGGCTAAATCACACGTGTGGTTGCAGCGTCCAGAAAGTCGGCAGTTTTAGCGAAACTGCGTGAACAGATGAAGAGTCGGTCATCTTTGGTCCAAATCCCATTTGGACCATCGGGGTCACCAATGTAGCGATGTGCTACACACAGCGCTAAAATAACGACACAGTCGGTAAGTCATTTCGAGACTAGTTTATTCAAAATTCGCGGCACTGGCATTTAATCCCTAGCGCCCATCCTCTCCGGGCGGAAATTACGTCAGAAGTGCATTACCAAAGTCTCCCCCTGCGCACTGGCTACTTGTGAGCCGGTTCGCCTGCACAGAAAGTGGGTCGCCACACTCTCACTCTAAATTAATTTTGGTTTACGTTTCTGATTTACGGAAAGTCCAAAGTTTAGCTTTTGTTTCTGAAGAAAAAACTATGGCAGTGTATGAAAGTAATATTATTCACAGGTCATAACACAAAACAGGTCAAAACAATCTGGAAGACCGTTACCATTCAACATGTTGCTTCATGGTCTCCTCTACTGCCACAATGAGACAACTCTCTGGATATAGAGACCACCTCATATTCTCACTGAGTAGCTTCCTACCTGATGGCATGAACATTAATTTCTCTAATGTCTGGTAATTTCTATCCCCCCCCCCTCTTTTTCCATTCCCCAATCTGGCTCCCCTCATATCTCTTCTCTTCACCTGCCTGTCACCTTCCTCTGGTTCTACTCCTCCTTCCCTTCCTTTCATGGTGCACTCTACTCTCCTATCGGATTCCTTCCCCTTCAGTAGTTTACCTTCTCCATCTATCACCACTCAGCTTCTCTCATCCTCCCCACCCTCCTCCCCATCTACCTTCCCCCTCACATGTCTTCACCTATCACCTTCCAGCTAGCCTTCTTCCCCTTCCCCCACCTTTTTACTCTGGCTTCTTTCCCCTTCCTTTCCAGTACAGATGAAGGGTCTCATCCCAAAACATCGACTCTTTATTCATTGCCAGGCCTGTTGATTTCTTCCAACATTCTGTGTGTTTTACTCTGCACTTCCAGCTCTTGCAGAATCTCTTGTGTTTATCTTTGCCAAGAAACTTGATTTTGCTTGCCTATCATACACCTGGCTCTAACACACCGAGAACACAAGGACACTTATGTCAGAATTCCTGATTTCAGTTCACCATTGAACGCTATTGTCCCACAGACCTTGGTGAACAAAGTCCTACTCCTCGGTGCAACTGGGCATTGATGTGCCCTACCACAGACCCCATGCAGTCAGGATGCACAACTGCTCCTCCCTCCCGTCATCCTCAATACCGCTGCCCTCGGAGCTGTGTGCTGACCCATTGCTGTTCTGTCTGTTCACACGTGACTGCATGGCCAAACACCCGAATAATCACATTGTCAAGTTTGCTGATGACGCGATAGTCGTGCGGCTGAGCGCCAACGAAGGTGAGGTGTTCTACAGAGAGGAGTGGAAGAGCTTCAGGCAAATAACCTCTTCCTCAATGTCAACAAGAGAAAGGAGATGGTTATCAACTTTAGGAGAACCCACGCCACTCATCACCCTCTTCACAGTGGAAGCAGTTTCAAACTCTTGGGGGTGCACAACCTTTCATGGTTCCAGGACACATCCTGCACAGCCAGGAAAACTCATCAATACGTTCTGAGACTGAAGGGAGCTTGTCCATGCACACCTATAGTGGTGAACTACATATACCTGTCTGGACACACCCCCTGCTGACTGCTCCTGTGGCTCCTCCCACAGGCCCTGGTATAAAGGCAATTGAGGCCTGAGCCCGGCCCTCAGTCTCCAGGATGTAGTATGGTGGTCAACCACTGCTTCTTCCTTCTTCCAGTCAATAAAAGCCGATATCTCACCTTTACGTCTCAGAGAGAGTTATTGATGGTACATCAATTTTATTGACTGGAAGTTTTAAAACATAGAAAGCGTTTTACATCCGGAAAGATTGGATTTGGACCCCCAAGACCCTGAAGCAGCTCTTGCCTTTGAACTCTGGCTTGCATGCTTCCAATCATACTTGGAGGAGGTTAGCGCAACTGAACCTGCTGTTATGCACCGAATTCTCCTCTCGAGGGTCACCCCGAAAGTTTACTCACTTATCAGGGGCCTGTCGACCTAAGAAGGGGCACTGGACGCCCTCAAAAGACAATACCTGCGGCCGGTGAACACCGTCTACACAAGACATCGCTTAGCTACGCGACAACAGCGGCCTGGAGAATCGAGCGCCCAGTTTCTCCGAGCCCTACAGACACTCATCCGAACTTGTGACTGCAAAGCTCTGACGGTGGAACAGCATGCGAAACTCGTGGTAAGAGACGCCTTTGTTATAGGAATCAGGTCAGTGTATGTGCGTCAGCGGCTGCTGGAAAATGCCGATCTTACTTTACGCTCGGTGATCGAGACGGCCGACACGCTGGAGGCTGCTCTGTACAACACTGACGCTGTCTAGCCGCGCGATCCCCCGCCGGTCCCGTGGACGCCTCAGACCCTGCTGCCACCGGTTCCCGCAAGCAAATTCGCCAACGCCGCTGCCAGTCACAATTCCACAAACTCCCCGAACCCGACCACAGCTGCGACCAGTCAAAAGCCTGCGCAGTGTTACTTCTGCGGACTCGAAAAGCACCCCCGAAAACGCTGCCCGGCCCGAGAAGTGACCTATTCCAGCTGCGGGAAGGGCCATTTCGCCAAGGTCTGTAAGTCTAAACCACGAGCGGGATTGGGCAGCGCTGCGTGTGAGGCATGGGGGCCGCCATCTTGCATGCCTGGATGTGGGCGGCCATCTTTGTCGGCGTCAACATACCCCGCCCCCAACCCACCGGTGCTTACCGGGCACCAAGGCGGCAGTTCAACTCTGGCCACCGTAACCCTCGACCAAAGTGCCCCACACCAACTTGCAAGGTCAATGATGGACATCCTGGTGGAGGGGCACAGGACTAGCTGCCTGTTTGACACGGGCAGCACTGTGAGTTTTATTGACCCGGACACAGTGCAACACTGCGGACTCGTGACACGGCCAGTAAGCCAGAGGGTCACCATGGCTTCTGGGTTGCTTTCCACAGACATCCGGGTGGGTTGTGTAGCGACATTGGTGGTGTAGGGCACAGAATATCGGGACTTTGCGCTACTGGTCATGCCTCAACTGTGCGCACCTGTGCTATTGGGGCTGGACTTTCAGAGCCACCTTGAAAGTGTGACTATGGCATATGACGGGCCCCTCCCACCACTCACAGTCAGGAATCCTCAGTTTGGTGGGTCTTCGCCATATACCCCGCTACTGACCACACACACACACCAAACCACACATCCCACACAGCACCATGCCGACAGCTGCACTACTGACACCACTTGCAGCCTCTCCACCCTCAAGATCCCTCCCCCACCGCTGTTCGCCAACCTGACCCCCAACTGTAAACCTGTGGCAACTAAAAGCAGGAGGTACAGTGCGGGGGACAGGGCCTTCATTCAGTCAGAGGTGCAGCAGCTGCTCAGGGAGGGGATCACTGAGCCAAGCACAAGCCCTTGGAGGGCCCAGGTGGTCGTTGTTCGGACCGGGCAGAAAAATAGGATGGTCGTGGACTATAGTCAAACCACCAATAGGTTCACACAGCTTGACGCATACCCCCTACCCCGCATCGCGGATATGGTCAACCAGATTGCTCAGTACAAGGTGTACTGGACAATAGATCTGAAATCCGCTTATCACCAGCTCCCCATCCGCCCAGAGGACCGCCCCTACACTTCCTTCGAGGTGGGCGGCAGGCTCTATCACTTCCTGCGCGTCCCCTTCAACGTCACGAATGGTGTCTCAGTCTTCCAGAGGGAAATGGACCGGATGGTGGACCAGTGCCAACTGAAGGCCACATTTCCCTATCTGGATAAAATCACCATCTGTGGTCACGACTGGCCGGATCACAACGCCAACCTCCAACGATTTTTCCAAGTGGCCGAAGCCCTGAACCTTACTTATAACAGGGACAAGTGTGTGTTCGGAACCACCAGACCCGCTCTCCTTGGGTATGTCGTGGAAAACAGGGTCATTGGCCCTGATCCCAACCGTATGTGCCCCCTGCTAGAACTCCCTCTTCCCACCACCCTCAGAGCCCTCAGACGGTGTCTGGGTTTCTTTTCCTATTATGCCCAATGGGTCCCCCATTACGCAGACAAGGCCCGCCCCCTGGTCAAGTCTACCACTTTTCCCCTCTCTGCCGAGGCCTGCGTGGCCTTCAGCTGCATTAAAGGGGACATTGCCAAAGTAACGATGCATGCGGTGGACGAGACCATTCCCTTCCAAGTAGAGAGTGACGCCTCCGACTTCGCGCTGGCTGCTACCCTCAATCAGGCAGGCAGGCCAGTAGCATTCTTCTCTTGTACCCTTCAAGGCCCTGAAATTCGGCACTCCGCGGTGGAGAAAGAAGCCCAGGCCATAGTGGAAGCTATTAGGCACTGGAGGCACTATCTCGCCAGCAAAAGGTTCACCTTGCTGACCGACCAGCACTCGGTTGCGTTCATGTTCAGCGACCAACAGCGGTGCAAAATCAAAAATGATGAAATTTTGCGGTGGAGAATAGAACTCTTCACCTACAACTATGACATCCTGTACCGGCTGGAAGACTCAATGAGCCCCCTGATGCCCTATCCTAGGGTGCGTGTGCTAGCGCACAGCTCGACCAGCTATACACCCTCCATGCACATCTTTGCCATCTGGGGGTCACCCGATTTTACCATTTCGTGAAAGCCGGGAACCTGCCTTACTCCCTGGAGGACATCAGGACGATGACCAGGGACTGCCAAGTCTGCGCTGAGTGCAAACCGCACTTCTACCATCCTGAAACGGCGCAACTTGTCAAGGCCACCCGCCCCTTTGTGCGACTGATTGTTGACTTTAAGGGCCCCTTTCCCTCCACCGACCGCAATGTCTACTTTCTCAACATTATCGACGAGTACTCGCGGTTCCCCTTTGCCATCCCCTGCCCCAACACCACTACCATGTCTGTCATAAAAGCTCTGTGCCAGCTCTTCACTCTGTTCGGATATCCCTGCTATATCCTCAGTGATAGAGGGTCCTCCTTTATGAGTGACAAGCTGCACCAATACCTGCTGGCTAGGGGCATTGCTACTAGTCGGACCACGAGTTATACCCCGGGGAAATGGACAGGTGGAGAGGGAGAATGCCACAGTGTGGAAGGCCACACTTTTAGCCCTTAAGTCAAAAGGGTTGCCGGTCTCTCAATGGCAGGAGGTCCTCCCCGAGGCACTCCACTCTATCTGCTCCCTGTTATGTACGTCCACCAATGCCACCCCTCACGAGCGCCTATTTTCTTTTCCCAGGAAGTCTGCCACTGGGACCACCCTACCAGCTTGGCTGACGTCCCCAGGGCCAGTGCTGCTCCGGAAACATGTGAGGAGTAATAAATACTCCCTGCTGGTCGAGAGGGTTCACCTTCTACATGCGAACCCCCAGTATGCCTACATGGTCTTACCTGATGGGCGGGAGGACACGGTCTCTGTCCACGACCTGGTGCCCGCAGGAGCAGCAGACCACTACCCTGAACACTCCACGGTAACTATGAACCCTGTACCCGAGGCGACACCGCGCACACCAAGCCCTACACAGACTCCTCACGGCACTCCTATACCGGGCGTCTCGTACGCGTATATACCAGGCGCCTCACACAAGCATGAGGGATCACTGACGCCTAGTGGGCTGACACCTCCAGTTAGGCCGGAACCAGCACAACCACCGTCTCCGGTGCAATCACCACCGGCACCTGTGCAATCACAGCCGGTGCTACGTAGATCACAGCAACTGATTCGACCACCTGATAGACTTAACCTCTAAATATACTTAAAAGAAACTTCGCCCCATGGGGACTCTCTTTTAAAACAAAGGGGGAGTGAAAGTGGTGAACTACATCTACCTGTCTGGACACGCCCCCCTGCTGACTGCTCCTGTGGCTCCTCCCACTGACCCCGGTATAAAGGCGATTGAGGCCTGAGCCCGGCCTCTCAGTCTCCAGGATGTAGTATGGTGGTCAACCACTGCTTGTTCCTTCTTCCAGTCAATAAACGCCGATATCTCGCCTTTACGTCTCAGAGAGAGTTATTGATGTTGCATCACCTATACTCACGACCTTCTGCCAATGTGCAGTGGAGGGCACTACGACAGGCGGTTCAAGCTGCTCAATGCATCACCAGCACCAGTCAACCTTCCATCAAGGAAATAGATACAGGAAAAGGCCAGAAATATGGTGAAGGGTCCCACCCACTCTATTTATGGACTGATTGTCCCACTCCATCAGGGAAGAGGCAATGCAGCACCTACACGAAGTCCATTACACCCAAGACAGTTACTTCCCCCAAGCTGTCAGGCTGATCAAAACCTCCATCCATTAACTCCTCCCACTCCCGAGTGACATATCACCCATGTCACTTTATGTACATACAATCAGAATATGTATGTAACATTTCTTGTACATTGTGTTTTATATAACTGCTTTTATATTTATATTTATTGTGTTTTTTGTTTCTTTATCATGTGCTATCTGCTTATTGTGTATTTCGGGTGTTCCATCAGGTCTGGAATAACAATCAATTCATTCTCCTTTACACTCATGTGCACAATGAAGACAATAAACAAAGATGAATCTTGAATCAGCTTGTTCTCCTCTGAAATCGGATCCATGAGCCCATAAACACTACCAAACTAATCCTCTTTTTGCACTATTTATTTATTTCATTCTTTTTTGTAGCTTATAGTAATTTTTTATGCCTTGCACTGGACTGTTGCCACAAAACAACTAATTTCATGGCATATGTCAGTAATAATAAACCCGATTCCGTGTGGACAACTCACAGCTGCTTTTTTAATTCACATCTCTTTGCTGACCTGCTGTGGGGTTTGTTCCTTGTTTCTCGGTGTGTAATAAATAAAGGTCATATGTTCGATTTTAATTTAATCTGGTAATCATGGAAGTGGCTGCTACACACAAGGTGATATCATTAACTGAGCGACTGGCACTGTGCAAACATCATCCATGTTAAAGGGTACTGCTCATGGAAGTGCCTGGGCTAATTTCCTTACAACTGTCAGAAATTATGGCTAGTATGACCTAACCCACAGAAGCCTATTATTTTGTGAAGTTTGCCTATAAAAGTAGATAGATTATATTTCTTCCTCCTTCTTTCTACAGGATTTAAACAGAGTAGTGCAGCCATTTGCCTGTATCCCAGGCTTTACCCAAGTGCACACATTAAGAAACTTCATTTAGTTACTTGGTAAGTGTTTGCCACAAGCAACTTGCTGTTGTGCTGGGGGATCTCCATGGCCCCCATTAACAAAGAACATGTTTCTTTAAAGGATGTGTTCTTCATCAAGCTGTCGAGATCCCTCATCCTGAGGGCACTCTCCTGCATTCTCACTTTATGGCAGGTTACGTCAATTCGTTAACAACACTCCCCATTACTGGAAGAGTTTTACTGATATTGCAGTATGTGCCTTTAAGAGCAGCCTGCAAAGATTGCACCTGTTATGCTACATTGTGATTACTGTGAGAACTTGCAAAATATTAATAAGGAAAGCCAGATTGTAACTGAGAACAGGAAAAACTTACAATGCTATTCTGTGAACCTCACAATTGAATCTTTTGCTCTTTATGTGACCTTTGCAAACAGCTTCAGAGTGTTAAACAAAGCTGTTTTAAGTCATAAAATATGATGTGGAGCAATTTCTAAGAATAAGGCTAATTTGTAAGCATATTTGGCCTGTGATGCACAGAAATAATTTTTTTATTCATGAGGAGCAACATGAAATGGATGCATTTTATTATTCACTCATTTCATGTGAATATAAAGCTGTTTAGCGGATGCCTTGTAGGAATATCTTTTAATCTTTCTGCCAGATAGATCAGTGGGTTGAGGCCATAATATTCGATACACAGAATGAGAGCTGTCTCTCAGATTTGGTGAGTTTTATCATCTAATTAAAGGCTGGTGAGCTGGGTCCAAACATGAGAGCAACTGGTGATTTGGCATCCAAGAAAAAAAATAACTGCAATCCAAAGTTTGATACCCCGGATTTTAAAGACATTCCAATTGGTATAGGATAGTCTGCACAAGGACTATGCGCAATGAGTATATATCAACCAACATTGAAAAATGTTGGAAAAAGGGATAAAATTCCCTTCTTTCAACAGAGTTTAAACACATGCAGTAACATGAAGGCTGTTGGTGGTTTCGAATGACCTGAAAGTTGGTGGTGTTTGGATATTGCAGAACATTGTAGGTTCAATAAGACATTGACAGAATGCAGACCTGGGCTGAGAAGAGGCTGATGGACGTCAATCCAGAGAAGTGTGGTTGAATTTGAAGGCAGAATACCAGCTTAAAAGCAGGATTCTTTATGGTGTAGAGGAACAGAGGGATCTTGGGATCCATGACAAGCTGCACAAGTTGATAGGATGGTTTAGAAGGTGTATAGTGCATTCACCTTCATTAGTCATGGAATTGAGTTCAAACCATGAGGTAATATTGCAACTCTTGCAGTATTGTGTTCAGTCCAGAACTGAAGCTTCAGAGAGGGTGCAGAGGAGAGTTACCAGGATGCTGTCTGGAATAGAGAGCATGTTTTATGAGAACAACACATACAAAATGCTGGTGCAGGCCAGGCAGCATCTATAGAGAGAAGCACTGTCGATGTTACGGGCTGAGACCCTTCGTCAGTCCTGTTGTTCAAATTTCCAGCATCTGCTGATTTCCTCGTTTTTGTATGTTTTATGAGGATGGGTTGAGTGGGCGATGGCTTTTCTCATTATATATAGATGTATATAGGTATATGGGATAATAGGAGGTATCGATAAAGTGAATAGCCAGAGGCTTTTTCCCAGGGTGGAAATGGCTAATACAAAGGGGTGTAATTTTGTGATTGGAGGAAAAGAAAGGAAGAATGTCAGAAGAAGGCTATTGACACAGAGATTGGCAGCTCAGGGAACGTCCTTTCAGGGAGTAATGTTAAACGCAGAATCATTAGGGACATTTAAGGGACTCTTGGATAAGCATATGGATGAAAAGAAGGAGAGCTATGTAGAAGGGAAGCGTCAGGTTGATCTTGGAGTAGGTTAAGAGGTCAGCACAACATCAAGGATTCAAGGGCCTGTTCTGTGTGTACTGTTCTAAGTTCAGTGTATGTTGAATTACCAATTGTGGGCAGAACTTTGTCCACATTAGTGTTCAGAGGCCAGGGTGGAAATAAGGTCAAGCTGGACCTATGCCAGTAGAAGTTTCATAAGCAGGAAATTGTAGAATTCTGATGTCCCCATCCACTGCAGCATCCTTTTGTTTTGGACCAGGGAGCACCAATTAAGTTCAGGACCGCAGGTTGGTAAATACAATAAATATTTTATAATTCAAAATTGTGACTTATTCTGTAGCTGGTTTTGGTCAGTTTAGTCTTCTGTTATTAGTTTGGGTCACAAGACTAGCTGCATTAAGATTTCTCCTTATTGTAGGAATAAAGCTGAGATGCAGAGAAATACATAAAGAGACCAATTAGACCAACAATTCTACCCTCAGTTCTTTTGAACACCAATCCAAAATACTCTGATTCCATTCTTCATTTTCCATAACTCCGCCATGCCTTTTCTTTATGAAATTCCCTTTTGAAATTGGCTATTGAATCTGGATCACTAGTACGTCCTTTCTGGCAGTATATTTCAAACCATAACCAATTGTTGTGAAGAAAATATTAACAGTAACCATAAATCAGTGCTCTCTGGGGTAAGTTTATTTAACTCAACTCATCCAATGTCAATTTTCTCTTCATGCAAGCTTGAATCAGTCTTGGGTCTCACACCCTATCCTCATGAGTAATTCAGATAATTTACATATCCATTGGATGTATTTGTGTATTTTAGCTGATCTTATCTCTCATGGAATTTCCCTCTCAGGTAGAGCCATTAAGCTCATTCGGGACTAAATCAAACGCTGCCCAATGACAGGCATGTATTCTTGTCATTCAAGTCTCAATTACAAAGCTATTTAACCATTAGACCTTAATGATTAGTCTTCAATAAACAAATCTGCAATAGGCATACTAAAGGTTCCACACACTAAAGGTTAATATAAGAGATGGATTTGGTAATTTCCTATACTGTTCCAATCACATTGTTTCCTGACTCTATAGAATAGCCATGTAAACAAAATGAAGTTTGTAATAAATTCAAGAAGTATTTTCCAGAAATTATTTTTCAAAATAATATAACAATATGTAATATAACAATATATGTCCACAAATAGAACTGTCCACAAAAGAGATCATCTATCTCCATCACTTTTCTAAAAAAAGTTCACCTATTTATCTTGTCATTCTGCCTTTTAATTGATTTAAAGAATGAACCTGTAGCTGAGTCCAGATTCGTACTTCAACAATTAAGTGTATCTGAAATGAGTGACATCCAATGTGATCTTTAGCCTCAGTGCAGTGGAGAGACTGCTGAGAGACTCCCTGAACAGAAACAGCAGAGTTGAAGGAAATGACAAAGGGAAGGCCTCAGAGCTAAATAACAGAGGTAGTTTTACTGTAACAGTCAAGAACCAATACCACTGAATGCGTGTGTTTCCATTTGAGAACGGGTCTCAGGTGAATACCAAATAGCTAAAATTAGTAATTTGTGAAAAGGAATTTTATAAGTCATCCCCAGGTAATAAACAGGTTCCATTTTATCAATGTCCAATGGATGAACAAAAATGGTAGCCATGCCCTACATAATTATAATGAAAAGCATCAAAAGCACTTAAGATTGATAAAGAATAATTACTAGAAGTGGAGTGGGAGAGTCAAAGCTAGTTGTGCTATTAGAAACAAATGTATGCATGTATGTTAGACTTTTGAATTTAATAGAAGTATAGGAGCTTGTGTGTATGTACTGCTGTATGTAACTCAGATGCTAATAATGTGTGGTCAGCCTGCGTAGAAAATTTCTGAAGTCAATTAATATTTGATGCATATATCCATCAATGAAAAATGTTTACATCTTCACATTTTAAACTAATGCATGATAGTGATAAAATATACTTGATTGCCATTCTAGATGAGACTACAATTGTTGACAAAGATTTCATTAGATCCTTGCATTTAACAATTAATTAAATCAAGTGGCTTAGTACTAGGTTGGCTCTAAATATCTATTCAATAATCTTTCTTGATCTGTTCTCTATCCTATGGAGAAGTCAAGACTATGATGATTGTCTGCCTGAGTTGCCTTTCATGGTTCAGTTAGATAATATACTGTATTTCCAACTTGCTCCTAAATTATTCCATTGTTCGCAAATCATCTATTATTTGTAAAATAAAATGCGGTTTGGACTTGCATCTACAATTTTTCCACTATGGTGACATTTGACCTAATGCAGATGTGTGATTTTCACAGCTGAAATTTTTGTTGAAGCACTTTTCTGCTGCAAAAAAAGAACTATTTTGCAGAGCACTGTTTTCACTTCAAGTCTATTATTGGCCAGTTACTTATTACTTTTTTTTACAGAACAAAGTCTTGGACATTGCATTTGTGAGATGTCAAGTTTTCTAACTGCCCTGAAGCCTCTCAAGTATATACATGTGGCTCCCACATTAAAATGACGTAATGTTTCTATAGCTGAACCATTGCAAAAAATAGACAGGTCAGCTATATTTAGCAATGAGTCATTTTCCTACATATTATAGTGGCATGTTTTTGTCTCTAGCAGAAACTTGCTAGGGTCTTTTAAGTACTTATTCTTAATTTTCTTCATAATTTTTCTTTGTATTCAAAACCAACAACATAAGATAAAAGTTTCGTAAGGCCATGCTTTTTGGCAACACAGTGACACAGCACTCAGTGCTACTGGCAGTCAGTTCCAGTTCCACTGGCCGTGGCTCTATGCTGACCTTGGAGTCACTTTCTTTCTATGATTCTATGGGTTTACTAATTGCAATTGATTTATTATTGTCACAGGTACCAAGATACAGTGAAAATCTTAGTTTTGCATACCATCCAGACAAACAATACCAGAATGCAGAATATAGCATTAGAGTAGTAGAGAAAGTGTAGTACAAGTAGACAAATAAGGTGTAATAGCCATTCAGCGATCAAAAGTGCATTTTTATCATACAGCAGGACTGTTGAGATTTTATAAAACCTTCCCTTGAGCCTGGTGTTCTATGTTTTCAAGTTTTTGCATCTTCTGCCTGATGGAAGAAGGAAGAAAAGCTAATGACGGGTGGGAGGAATCTTTGATTATATTGGCTGCTTTCCCAAGGCAGTGGGAAGTGTAGACAGAGTCAATGAAAGGAAGGCTAATTATCATATGTGTTCACAACTCTCTGTAAAGCCTTGCTGTCTTGGGCAGAACAGTTGACAAATCAAAATGTGATGCATGCAGATAAAATGTTCTCTATGGTGCACCTGTAAGAACTGATGAGGGTCACTAGGGACCATACTGACTTTCCTTAGCCCTCTGTAGGAGGAGAGGCTCTTGCGAGTTTTCTTACATACATAAGAACATAAGAAATAGGAGCAGGAGTAGGCCATCTAGCCTGTCGAGCCTGCTCCGCCATTCAATCAGATCATGGCTGATCTGACCATGGACTCATCTCCACCTACTTGCCTTTTCCCCATTACCCTTCATTCCCCTACTATGCAAACATCTATCCAAACTTGTCTTAAATATGTTTACTGAGTTAGCATCCACTGCTTCATTGGGCAGAGAATTCCACACATTCACCACTCTTTGGGAAAAGCAGTGATCTCATCTCCATCCAATATTTACTCCCCCGAATCTTGAGGCTATACCCCATAGTTCTAGTCTCACCTACCAGTGGAAACAATTTTCCTGCCTCTATCTTATCTACCTCTTTCATAATTTTATATGTTTCTATAAGATCTCCTCTCATTCTTCTGAATTCCAGTGATACAGTCCAGGCAACTCAAACTCTCCTCATAGTCTAACCCCCTCATCTTTGAATTCAACCTGATGAACATCCTCTGTGCCGCCTCCAAAGCCAGTACATCCTTCCTCAAGTAGGAGACCAGAACTGCACTCAGTACTCCAGGTATGGCATCACCAGTACCCTGTACAGTTGCAGCATAACCTCCCTGCTCTTAAACTCAATCCCTCCAGCAATGAAGGCCAACATTCCATTTGCCTTCTTGATAGCCTGCTGCACCTCCAAACCAACCTTTTGCTATGATGCATAAGCACTCCCAAGTCCTTCTGCACAGCAGCCTGCTGCAATCTTTCACCATTTAAATAATAATCTGATCTTCCATTTTTCCTTTAAAAGTGGATGAACTCACATTTACCAGCATTGTACTCCATCTTCCAGACTCTTGCCCACTCGCTTAACCTATCTGTATCTCTCTGCAGACTCTCCGTATCCTCTGTACAATTTGCTTTTCCTCTTAATTTAGTGTCATCAGCAATCTCAGTCCCCTCTTCCAGATCGTTAATGTATATCGTGAACAATTGCAGGCCCAGCATCAACCCCTGCACCACTGATTGTCAACCAGAGAAACATTCATCTATCTCAATGCTCTACTTTCTTTTGGCTAACCAATTCTCTGTCCATGCTAATACATCACCCCCAACTCTATGCATCCTTATCTTATGGATAAGTCTTTTATGTGGCACCTTATTGAACGCCTTCTGGAAATCCAAGTATATAACGCCTATCTGTTCCCCTCCATCTACTGTGCTTGTTAAATCCCCAAAGAACTCCAGTAAGTTTGTCAAGTAGGACCAATCTTTGCTGAATCCATGCTGTGTCTGCCTGATAGATCCATTTCTTTACACATGCCTCTCTATTTCTTCTTTAGTGATAGCTTCAAGCATTTACTCAGCACTACCTCTTTAGCAATAGGTATTGTATCAAGGTCTTCAGCTCCCATTGCATCCATAACGTCTCTCTTTGGCACATTAGACATGTCCTCCACCGTGAAAACAGACACAAAATAGTCATTCAGAACCTCAGCCATTTCCTCATTACCCTATATCAATTCCCCTTCTCATCTTCCAAGGGACCTACATTCACTTTGGCCCCCCTTTTCTGCTTTATGTAATTATAAGAACTTTTACCATCCATATTTATATTTTATGCTAATTTATTTTTCTAATCTATCTTACTAGCTTTCCTTTCAGTTAGTCCTGACGAAGGGTCTCGTCCTGAAACGTCGATAGTGCTTCTCCCTATAGATGCTGCCTGGCCTGCTGCGTTCTACCAGCATTTTGTGTGTGTTGCTGTTTTTCTAATCTATCTTACATTTCTTTATTGCTTGTTTAGTGGTTCTTTGTTACTTTTTAAAGATTTCTCAATCTTTCAGTTTCTCACTACTCTTGGTGACTTTGTACACATGAGCTTTTAATTTGATGCCTTCCTTTATTTCCTTAGTTATCCAAGGCTGGCTCTCCCCACCCTTACTGTCCTTGCTTTTAACTGGAATATACTTTCGTTGAACACCGTGAAAAATCACTTTGACAGTCTTCCACTGTTCCTCAACTGTCCCATCATATAGCCTGTGTTCCCAGTCTACCCTGTCTAACTCCTCCCTCATCCCATTGTAGTCTCCATTATTTAGGAATAGTACTCTGGTTTTAGATCAAACTATTGAACCCGCCATTTGTATGAGAAACTCAATCATACTGTGGTCACTCTTTCCAAGAGGATCGCTAACTACAAGATAGCTAATTTTACCTGTCTAATTGCACAGGAGCAGATCCAAGATAGCATGTTCCCTTGTCGGTCCAGTAACATGCTGCTCAAGAAAGCCATCACGGATGCATTCTATAAAGTCCCTCTCAAGACTTCCTTGACCAACTTGATTCACCCAATCTACGTGCAAGTTGAAGTCCCCCATACTAACTGCTGTTCCATTCTTACATGCCTCAGATATTTCTCGGTTTATTGCCCATGCCACTGTAATGCTATTATTCAGTGGCCTATAGACAACTCCCACCAGTGCTCTTCCCCTTTACTATTCCTAATCTCTACCCAGAGAGATTCAACATTCTGCTCCTTAGATCTTATATTGTCTCTCACTATCGCCATGATCTCATCCTTAATTAAGAGCACTACTCCACCTCATTTACCTTCCTGCCTATCCTTCCGTATCTGATATCCTTGAATATTTAATTCCCATTCTCTGCACCCACCCTGCAACCATGTTTCTGTAATGGTCACTAAATCATACCCATAACCCCTTATACTGATTCATGCCACAAGTTCACTGACCATGTTACAAATAGTACAGGCATTCAGATAAAGTGCTCTTACACACATTGTGCCTTTAAAATCTAATAATCTCTGTCTCTTATGCACTTGACTTTTCTGCACTCCACCCTTACTTTTCTCTTTTTTCAACTTTTGGTTTTACTTTATCTTTGTCCACACTTTTCTCTTTTATTTTATCCATACTTCTCCACTCTGTTGAAGCCACCCTCCAAAGCATCTATGTGGTTGAACCAGGACAAGCTGTTGGTGATATATACGCCTTGGAGCTTGAAGCTCTCGACCAACCCCTCCTCAGCACTATCAATACATACAGAAGTGTGTGTTCCACTCGGTTTCCTGATGTTTACATTCCTGCCACATCTCAAAGCCTTACGGGAAGGTTCATTGGCCATTGCCAATTGTCGTCATTGCATTTAGATGTCAGGGAAATCAGAAAACCTTGAGGCCATGTGAGAGGGAATAGATTGAAAGGATGTAAGGGCTGATGGCTGGACTGGGAATCTGCATACACTCAGCTAATTCAATAGCCTTATCTTGCAGAGAAATATGAGAAAACTCATCTGTGAGTTTACAGAATAACTCCTACGATTGAGGAAAGCAAGAGAAAGAAATAAGGTGGAACCTTGAAAAGGAATGAAAAAGATGTTCAACCTTTCACCTTTCCCCTGCCATTTCATCTCACCTGCTCCCTCCCCACCCATGTCACAAGTATAATTCTTTCCAATAAGTTGTTTTTAATATCCCAGTGGGACTGAAGCCAATTAATCATATAAATTACTACTTTGGAACCTTTAATCCTTTAATATAATGAATTTCTCTCATGAACTCCAGATCCTGAGTAGTAAAATAGAGTCTACTAAATTGTTCAAATGCATTTTCCAAATATTGTGAAGCATACAGCAGGAAGAATTATTATTCATATTAATAAGAATGAAGTAATTTTGTGGCAATATGAAATTTGTTGCTGCACAATATCATCCACAGCAAAGGTACATCTCGACACTAATTAGTTTGTTTATTGTGAATTCTACATATTAAGGATGAGTACTCCTGCACTCAGTGGCTACCATATTAGGCACACTTATACACTGCTTGTCAGACAATCATATGGCAGCAACTCAATGCAATAAAGCATGCAGCCATGGTCAAGATGTACAGACCAATCATCAGAATGAGAAAGAAATGTGATCTAAGTGACTTTGATCATGGAATAATTGTAGGTGCTAGACAAGGTGGTTTGAGTACGTCAGGAACTGCTGATCTCCTGGGATTTTTTACAGTGATTTTACAGAAAACGGTGTGAAAAACAAAGGAACATTCAGTGAGCAGCAGTTCTGTGGGTGAAATACCTTTTTAATGAGAGAGGTCAGAGGAGAATAGGCAGACTGGTTCAAGCTATCAGGATGGCGACGGTTACTCAAGTAGACATACAGTCACAACAATAGTTTACAGAAGAACAATTCTGAATGCACAACACTTCAAACCTTGAAGTATATGGTCTACACCAGCAGAAGACCTTTAACATGCAGGAATACATCAGTGGCCACTTTATTCAGTACTTTCTGTACTACCTAGCAAAGTGGCCCCTGAGTGTACTTCTGATCAGAATATTTGGTCCCATGATGTATGTTCATCTCGGGAATTAGTATTCTTATCATTCCTGGGAAGTTTGAAATATTATAGCTATTAATTAAGCAAACAGTCCTTCTCTTAAAACTATATTTCTAAATCAAACATTCTTGCCTCTCTCTATCATTTATAAGCACCATGTTGATCAGTGCTTCCCAGGAACATAGGAAATAGGACCCAAACTGGGACATTTAGATCTTTGTGTCTGCAAGCAAAATGGACCTCTGGGACATTTTCTTGCCCAGAACACATAACCAATTAATAATACCTAAATATATTTTGATTTATTTTTTGAATATATGCATTGATTGAGCCTTCTCTAGGTAGAATATTTCAGTGATTCTCCACTCTATGAAGGACAGACTTAGGCTACATCTTCTGAATAGCTAGTCTATCGTAACAAGAATCCAAGCCATAGTACTGGACATTCCAGTTCAGTGAAAAATTTGCTCAAAATCTACAACTTAAAGCCTTTGAAAAACTTTGTATGTTTCAATGAGATCACTTCTCATTTCTCTGAACACTAGGAGCAGAAGCCCCTTAATCTTTACAGATATGTCAAAACGTCATCTCAGAAATCAATGTGCTGAACCTTCGCTACACTTCCTCTATCAGAATTATATCCTTCCTTCAGTAGAGAGACCAAATCTGTACGCAGTATTCTAGATACAGTTTCACAGGGCTTCATGTAATCAAAGCAAGATGTTTGTATTTTTGTGCTGAAGCTCTTTTGTAATAAAGCCTAGCATATTGTTTGCCCTTCTACTATTTTGCTAAACTTGTATGTCAGCTTTAGTGATTTATGTAAAAGAACACCAAGATCGTTCTGCAGACCCACATCTGTCAACCTCTCACCTTACCATTTAAAAATACCCTTCCTCTTCTTTGGCCTTAAATTCAGTGGGTAAATAATCACTCCCACTCTCTTTTACCTCCTCAAAACTTGTTCATTTCAACCAGATGCTGTGGCTACAAGATCAAATGAGAGGCTATGGGAAGTGACTCACCTCCTGTCTTTTCGAAGACCTTTTACTATCTATTTGGTACAAGTTAGGAACATGATGGAGTATTGGCACTTGTCTGAATAAATGCATTGCCAACAATATTCAGAAAACTGAACACCACCCAGGACAAAGCAGCCTGCTTGAATGGAATTGCAACCCACCCTGAACTTTCATTCCCTTTACCACCAGCATGTAGTGGCCACAGTGTATACCATCTACAATTCTGCATCGCAGTTGCATGCCTATGCTCTTACCAGCGCCTTCTAAACTTGAATCTCTATCATCAAAAGAAACATAAAGAAAATGCTTGGGGGGAAACTAGCATCTATATCTTCCCCACACCATCCAAACATGAAAATATATTGTCATTCCTTGGTCCAAATCCTTAGAATGCCTAGTCAAAGACATTGTGAGAATAACCGTGAGCCCTACAGTGGTTGAAAAAAAGAAACTCAGGAACAATTAAGGATGTTCAATAAATGTTAGTCTGCACGTCCCACATAAATAAATAAAATGTAATCTTTTCATACTTCCCTTCCTGAGGCCTTTGACATTTTAAATCTTAGATTTTGTCCCACCTAAGTGACATTCCTGAGTTAATATCTCTGTTTTATCCTATTCAGTCTTTGTGGTATATTTTAACTATCACCTTCAGTTATTTTCCCCTCTAATAAATAAGGAAAAAAAGCTTAAAAATTGAATACCTGATAGGAATTTAAAATCTGTAATCTAATTTATCATGTTTATTTCTTCGGAACCTCGCCAGACCCACCTGCCTCCTCAGAGCACCCTATTCATTTACTTTAGCAGAAGTCCACACTTGTAAATAACATATTGAAGGGCATATTTTCAAATGCTATTTGACTCTGCAGGTTTACTGTAATTTGTCATTTCACTTATTCTGTTCCTGCCATGTAGTAAACACTGTGAAAGAAAAGGATATGTTACTGCGAAAGCTTATGCTGGATGTTGTCCAAATAGGGAGCATACATTTGGTGATAAATCATAATTTCCATCATTGCTGCTATTTCTAATCAGTCAAATATTTCTAATGTCACTTCATATTGTATATTCCCTTCCTTTTAAGTTTGATACATATTACTGCCAAGTAGATCACTAATCTGAATGGTGTATCTTCCAAATGGCACAATCAAGTTTAATTTAGTATTAAATTTAAAACAGATTGATCTTTCTACTATTTGTGCAAGTTTTAGTTTTGTGTGTATTATGATAACAGCCTGTGCAGACTGAAAGGAGGCACAGTATTGAAGTGATGAGAGGAGTTTACAAAAGAATGCAAACAGTTTGGATGAATAGACAAAGCTATGGTAGATGCAGTTGGGAAGTATGAAGCTATCTATTTTAAGTCTAAGAAAATAAAACTGAGGCTATTTTCTATGTGGTACCAGAGTATGAGCTGTAAAAAAGCAAAGACATTCAGATGTATGTCAATGTAAGTTAGTAAGTGATAGTTCGAACAGACTAAACATAATAAATAAAAGGCTATTAGGATGTCAAGTCAAGTCAGGACAAGCTTATTGTCATTTGCACAAGCGTAGTGGTACAAGTACAATAAAAAAGTTATGCTATGTTTTAACTAAATGAGCAGCAGTATCACAGGCACATACAGATAGAGCATAAAGTAGAAGGCTGTAAAGAAAAAGACTGTACAAAACAAGATGTTAACACAAAAGCACAATTAGAAACATGTCCAAGTTGTGGTCACTATTGTTCCATTTCTGGGAAAGGATTAGGGTTGTGCAGGTTAATTCAAGAACCTGCTGGTTATGGGTAAGTAACCGTTAACATAGAAACATAGAAAGTAGGTGCAGGAGTAGGCCATTCAGCCCTTCGAGCCTGCACCGCCATTCAGTATGATCATGGCTGATCATCCAACTCAAAAACCTGTACCTGCTTTCTCTTCGTACCCCCGATGCCTTTAGCCACCAGGGCCATATCTAACTTCCTCTTAAATATGGCCAATGAACCGGCCTCAACTGTTTCCTGTGGCAGAGAATTCCACAGATTCACCACTCTCTGTGTGAAGAAGTTTTTCCTCATCTCGGTCCTAAAAGGCTTCCCCTTTATCCTTAAACTGTGACCCCTCGTTCTGGACTTCCCCAACATTGGAAACAATCTTCCTGTATCTAGCCTGTCCAATCCCTTTAGAATTTTATACATTTCAATAAGATCCCCCCTCAATCTTCTAAATTCCAGTGAGTATAAGCCTAGTTGATCCAGTCTTTCTTCATATGAAAGTCCTGCCATCCCAGGAATCAATCTGGTGAACCTTCTTTGTACTCCCTCTATGGCAAGAATGTCTTTCCTCAGATTAGGGAACCAAAACTGCACCCAATACTCTAGGTGCGGTCTCACCAAGGCCTTGTACAACTGCAGTAGAACCTCCCTGCTCCTGTACTCAAATCCTTTTGCTGTGAATGCCAACATACCATTTGCCTTTTTCACCGCCTGCTGTACCTGCATGCCCACCTTCAATGACTGGTGTACAATGACACCCAGGTCTCGTTGCACCTCCGCTTTTCCTAATCAGCCACCGTTCAGATAATAATCTGTTTTCCTGTTCTTGCAACCAAAGTGGATAACCTCACATTTATCCACATTAAATTGCATCTGCCATGAATTTGCCCACTCACCTAACCTATCCAAGTCACCCTGCATCCTCTTAGCACCCTCCTCACAGCTAACTTTGCCGCCCAGCTTCATGTCATCCGCAAACTTGGAGTGCTGCATTTAATCCCCTCGTCTAAACCATTAATATATATTGTAAACAACTGGAGTCCCAGCACTGAGCCTTGCGATAACCCACTAGTCACTGCCTGCCATTCTGAAAAGGTCCCGTTTACTCCCAATGTTTGCTTCCTGTCTGCCAACCAATTCTCTATCCACATCAACACCATACCTCCAATACCGAGTACTTTAAGTTTGCACACTAATCTCCTGTGTGGGACCTTGTCAAAAGCCTTTTGAAAATCTAAATATACCACATCCACTGGCTCTCCCCTATCCACTCTACTAGTTACATCTTCAAAAAATTCTATAAGATTCGTCAGACATTATTTTCCTTTCACAAATCCATGCTGACTTTGTCCGATGATTTCACCTCTTTCCAAATGTGCTGTTATCACATCTTTGATAACTGACTCTAGCATTTTCCCCACCACCGATGTCAGGCTAACTGGTCTATAATTACCCGGTTTCTCTCTCCCTCCTTTTTTAAAAAGTGGGGTTACATTAGCCACCCTCCAATCCTCAGGAACTAATCCAGAATCTAAGGAATTTTGAAAAATTATCACTAATGCATCCACTATTTCTTGGGCTACTTTCTTAAGCACTCTGGGATGAAGACCATCTGGCCCTGGGGATTTATCTGCCTTTAATCCCTTCAATTTACCTAACACCACTTCCCTACTAACATGTATTTTCCTCAGTTCCTCCATCTCACTGGACCCTTGGTCCCTTACTATTTCCGGAAGATTATTTATGTCCTCCTTAGTGAAGACAGAACCAAAGTAGTTATTCAATTGGTCTGCCATGTCTTTGTTCCCTATGATCAATTCACCTGTTTCTGACTGCAAAGGACTTACATTTGTCTTGACCAATCTTTTTCTTTTCACGTATCTATAAAAGCTTTTAGTCAGTTTTTATGTTCCCTGCCAGCTTTCTCTCATAATCTTTTTTCCCTTTCCTAATTAAGCCCTTTGTCTTCCTCTGCTGGCCTCTGAATTTCTCCCAGTCCTCAGGTGTGCCGCTTTTTTTTGCTAATTTATATGTTTCTTCTTTGGACTTGATACTATCCCTAATTTCCCTTGTCAGCCATGGGTGCACTACCTTCCCTGGTTTATTCTTTTGCCAAACTGGGATGAACAATTGTTGTAGTTCATCCATGCGATCTTTAAATGCTTGCCATTGCATATCCACAGTCAACCCTTTAAGTATCATTTGCCAGTCTATCTTAGCTAATTCACGTCTCATATGTTCAAAGTTACCCTTCTTTAAGTTCAGAACCTTTGTTTCTGAATTAACTATGTCACTCTCCATCTTAATGAAGAATTTCACCATATTATGGTCACTCTTACCCAAGGGGCCTCGCACGATAAGATTGCTAACTAACCCTTCCTCATTGCTCAATACCCAATCTAGAATGGCCTGCTCTCTAGTTGGTTCCTCGACATGTTGGTTCAGAAAGCCATCCTGCATACATTCCAAGAAATCCTCTTCCATTTGGTTCACCCAAACTATATGTAGATTGAAGTCACCCATTATAACTACTATTCTTTTTTTGCACACATTTCTAATTTCCTGTTTAATGCCATTCCCAACCTCACTACTACTGTTAGGTGGCCTGTACACAACTCTCACCAGCGTTTTCTGCCCCTTAGTGTTATGCAGTTCTATCTATATCAATTCCACATCCTCCAGGCTAATGTCCTTCCTTTCTATTGCGTTAATCTCCTCTCTAACCAGCAATGCTACCCCACCTCCTTTTCTTTCCTGTCTATCCATCCTGAATATTGAATATCCCTGGATGTTGAGCTCCTATCCTTGGTCACCCTGGAGCCATGTCTCTGTGATCCCAACTATATCATATTCATTAATAACTATCTGCACATTCAATTCATCCACCTTGTTACGAATGCTCCTCCCATTGACGCACAAAGCCTTCAGGCTTGTTTTGACAACACTCTTAGCCCTTATACAATTATGTTGAAAAGTGGCACTTTTTGCTTTTTGCCCTGGATTTGCCTGCCTGCCATTTTTACTTTTCGCCTTACTACTTTTTGCTTCTACCCTCATTTTACACCCCTCTGTCTCTCTGCACTTGTTCCCATCCCCCTGCCACATTAGTTTAAAGCCTCCTGAAGAGCAGTAACAAACGCTCCCCCTAGGACATTGGTTCCAGTCCAGCCCAGGTGCAGACTGTCCTGTTTATACCGGTCCCACCTGCCCCAGAACTGGTTCCAATGCCCCAGAAATTTGAATCCCTCTCCCTTGCACCATTTTTCAAGCCACGTATTCATCTGAAATATCCTCCTATTTCTACTCTGACTAACACTTGGCACTAGTAGTAATCCAGAGATTATCACCTTTGTGGTCTTACTTTTTAGATTATCTCCTAACTCCCTAAATTCACCTTGTAGGACTTCATCCCGTTTTTTACCTATATCGTTGGTACCTATGTGCACGACCACTGGCTGTTCACCCTCCCATTCCAGAATGTCCGGCAGCTGCTCAGAGACATCCTTGACCCTTGCACCAGGGAGGCAACATACCATCCTGGAGTCTCGTTTGCGGCCGCAGAAACGCCTTTCTATTCCCCTTACAATTGAATCCCCTATCACTATAGCTCTCCCACTCCTTTTCCTTCCCTCCTGTGCCGCAGAGCCGCCCATGGTGCAATGAACTCGGCTACTGCTGCCTTCGCCTGATGAGACATTTCCCCCAACAGTATCCAAAGCAGTATATCTGTTTAGGAGGGAGATGACCCCAGGGGACTCCTCCTCTACCTGCCTACTGCTACGCTGTCTAGTGGCCACCCCTTCCGTTTCTGCCTGTGTAGCCTTTACCTGCGGTGTGGCCAACTCACTGAACGTGCTATTCACGACTTTCTCAGCATCGCGGATGCTCCAGTATGAATCCAATCACAGCTCCAGACGCTCAATGCGGTCTGCCAGAAGCTGCAGTTGGACACACTTCCTGCACACATAGTCGTCAGGGACACTGGAAGTATCCCTGATTTCCCATATGCTGCAGGATGAACAAACCATGGGGCCGATCTCAGCTGCCATGACCTACCCAATACTTGCTTCAACTTTTGAAACTTTCTCCTTTGAAAAGAACTTACCTGGCCTTACCTCACTTGGAGTGAAGCTCGTCCTCAGCCTCTTCTCGTCGAAGCCTCTCGAGTCAAAGCCTCAAATCTCCACTCTTTCACTGGCCCACTCACTCACTGGCCGCTCCGCTTGAGGTAACCCTCTATTTATTTGTTAGAGCTTTTCAAACTGCTTGGTCACGTGACCTCGATTGCCCAATCAGCTGCTTTCTGCTGAGGCTGAGCTATTCAAATCTTGATTGTCTAATCAATGGCTTTCTGCTGAGCTATTCAAATCTTGATTCCTGTTCCTGAACCTGGTGGTGTAGGTCTTTAGGATTTTGCACCTTCTACCTGACAGCTGCAGTGAGAAGAGGGCACAACCTGGATTATGGGGATTCTTTATCTCAAGATTAAACTGAGTGTTGGACTGAGGAAATTGTGCCTTAGTTATACAGTCGTGATCAGCTACCATTTGGAGCATTGTGTTTAGTTTTGGACATAATACCTCAAAACGAATATTTTGATCCATAAGTTTTTCTGCCAAGCAGTGAAACATGCTGATTGCCGACCAAGCTTTCTTTATAAGAGCCAAGAAGTATATGCTCATTTCTGGCAAAGGTACAATTGCAATCACTCTGACATAAAGATTTACACAAAGGAGCACTCATGAGCCATGTTAAAAATGAGCAATAATTTATGTAAATTGCACTGTGCAGGGTCCATTTATTTCCTGATAGCCCAGCATGTAACTTCCATATACTGTGCTCCACAGTACAGTATAGTGCTTGTTGATCGAAAGGCTCCCTCACCAGCAATATCACGTGGTGATTACATCTTTCTTACAACCTCAATAGTTTTCCTTCACTTCAGGTCAGAAACAAATGTAAATTTTCCAAGCAATCATAATCAAATCATGTTAGCATTGAAAGCATGTACTGGTTACCCTATTCCAAAACCTTTGTTTCTGTCTCTGCCCTGGATTTCTGCAGCACCAGAGCTTAGGAGAAAAGCCACTGAGATCTCCCCAACGTCACATCAGGTAGTGTTGGAGGATGGTCTCAAGCAGCTCTAGGTTTGGGAGGCCCAGCAGCAGGCTGTGGCCTTCCACTACATTTCAATGTGGACTGCACTATATTGAAGGTATATTCAGAGAATGTTCAATATGAAGTGAAGATAAGTTAAGATGAAAGAATGAGTAAGGTTAGCAATTAACACCATCATCCCCACAATCCTGATTGATAAGTTACAGAACCTGGGCCTCTGTACCACCCTCTGCAATTGGGCCTGCGACTTCCTAACTAGAAGTCCACAATCTGTGCAGATTGGTGATAATATCTCCCCTCGCTGACAGTCAACACTGGTGCACCTCAGGGGTGTGTGCTCAGCCCACTGCTCTACTCAATATATACACATGACTGTGTGGCTAGGCATAGCTCAAATACCATCTATAAATTTGCTGATGATACAACCATTCTTGGTAGAATCTCAGATGAAGACAAGAGGGTTTACAAGAGCAAGATATACCAGCTGGTGGAATGGTGTCACAGCAACACCAGGAAGACGAAAGAACTGATTGTGGACTTCAAGAAGGGCAAGACGAAGGAACATACACCAATCCTCATAGAGGGATCAGAAATAGAGGGAGTGAGCACTTTCAAGTTCCTGGGTGACAAGATCTCTGAGGATCTAACCTGGTCCCAACATATCGATGTAGTTATAAAGAAGGCAAGACAGCGGCTACACTTCATTAGGAGTTTGAAGAGATATGGTATGTCAACAAAAACACTCAAAAACTTCTATAGATATGTGGTAGAGGGTTTTCTGACAGGCTGCATCACTGTCTGGTATGGGGAGGGGGGCTATTGCACTGGACCAAAAGAAACTGCAGAGGGTTGTAAATTTAGTCAGTTCCATCTTAGGTACTAGTCTACACAGTATCCAGGACATCTTCAGGGAGCAGTGTCTCAGAAAGGCAACATCCATTATTAAGGACCCCCAGCACCCAGGGCATGCCCTTTTCTCAGTTACCATCAGTCCTCAATTGTACTAATTTTCATTATGATCATATTTAACAAATTTAACAAATCACAGATTACCCAACTACATCCACATTGGTGAAACCCCTCCTGTTAGACTGAGGTAACTTATTTTTTATTGTTTCTTACTTCTAATATTTGTATATCTGTGCACTTTTAATGCTACGGTGACACTGTAATTTCCTTTAGGATCAATAAAGTATTTATCTATCTGTCTATCTGATGCCCAACATTGCTGCATAGAGAAGGATAAAAACCCTCATACTGTGTAGTTGTTGCTTAATCAGGGAAGTTCTCCCTTAGCCCCACTCATCACTTGCAGATTAATTTCCATAAGGCCTTTCCACAAAAGCCTTATGGCTAGTTAGTGATAGTATTTGGGGAGTGCTATAGGAGGACCCAGCACAGGTGCTTTGGGGTGCAAGCCAGCATCTTTTTTTTAAGAATGTGTTACAAGTGATAGTATGTTTTAAGAATAGTAGTACACACAGCACAACAGAAGTTTGCTTTTGAAATTTGAGACTCTGTTCATAGTTCTTGATGTTCTTTTATGGAGGCCACTCTCAGGCATTCCTATTCAACTATTTAGCAAACGATCCAAGTAGAGGTAACAAATAAAGGAACTACAGGAATTCAATGGGTCATGCAGCATCTATGGAGGAACCGTAGATGCAACCGGACCCACTGAATTCCTCCAGCACCTTTGTGTGTTGCTCCAGATATCCAGCATCTGCCATCTTGTTTATCCAAATATCCTTGGGCTCTCTTTCACCCCTTAGAGATATCAGGCATGCTGCATCCACAGAACCATTATCATCGTCAGAGATTCCTCCCATCCATCCATCAACCTGTTTGATCCCCCACCATCAAGCAGGAAATACTGTAGCATTAGATAAGAACTGACAGAATGAGAAACAGCTTCCTCCCACAGGCTATTTGACTATTGACTCCCTGTTACTAACCAGGTCTCATCACATATGAAATGCCAGTTTACTGTTTACAATTGAATTTGTATTGTATATTGACCTTATTATTTGTTAGTTTATCTGTGGTGATATTACTTCATGTGTTATTTGAGTGAATTATATGTACTATCTTGTGCACCTGGGTCCAGAGGAACACTGTCTTGTTGGCAGTATACATGCATAAGGTTGAATTACAAAAAACTTAAGCTTGAACTTGAAATTGAACTTACTCAATGCTGATCCCTTGAATCCATCCCCATTTAGCTATCTGTCACTGGTTACTGTTAAATTCTATTCCAAAAAATTTCATTCATCACATCTGATTTCAAATAAAATCGCATGAGTGTCCTACTTTCAAATGACTATTGCACCTCCAAATGTTCTTTTCCTTCTAAAAATCTTGAACTTTGTGTTAAGACAAGGATTAGTCCATATATTTCCCACCTATCCCCTCCCCATGGTACCCCTCCTTTTTTACTTTTTCCCTATCTCCTATGGTCCATTCTCCTCTCTCACCAGATTCTTCCTTCTCCATCCATTTGCCTTTCCAATCTACAAGGCTTCACCTGTCATCTTCCAATCTTCCATCTAGTCCTCCTTCCTCCTCAATCTTTTTACTTTGGCATCTTCCTACCTCCTTTTCAGACCTGAAGAGTCTCAGCCCAAAACATCAATTGTGTATTTATTTCCACAGATGCTGCCTGACCTCCTGAGTTTCACCAACATTTTCTGTGTGTTGCTCCTGTGAACCTTTATTTGACTTTCTGCAACAACACTAAAGCAGCTCTGTCACAACAATGATCTCCATGATACCACCACATATATTAATCCATCTCCAATCCTCTCTCTGGAACCATGACATTTTCCTCCAAAATGCTCCACTATCCATTTCAAGATGATTACCTTTCCTTGTTCTAATCACACATGCACTCAGTGGCCACAGGATAAGGTACCTCCTCCACCTAATAAAATGGCTACTGAGTGTATTTCTGTAATGTTCATAGTCTTCTGCAGGTGTAGCCCATCCACTGCAAGGTACAACCTATTGTGCATTCAGAGATGCTCTTCTGCACACCACTATTGTAAGGCATGGCTGTCTTCCTGTCAGCTTGAACCAGTCTGGCCATTCTTCTCTAGCCTCTCTCATTAACAAGGCAGTTTTGCCCACAGAACTTCCACTCACTGGATGTTTTTTTTGTTTCTCACATCATTCCCTGTAAACTCTAGAGCCTGTTGTGCAAGAAAGTCCCAGGAGATCAGCAGTTTACTCAAACCACCCTGACTGGCTCCAGCAATCATTCCATGGTCAAAGTCACTTAGATCACATTTCTTCTCCATTCTGATGTTTGATCTGAAGAACAACCGAACCTCTTGACTGTGCTTGCATGCTTTTATCCACAAAGTTGCTATACACAATTGGCTAATTAGATGTTTGCATTAAAGAGCAGGTGTACCTAATAAAATGGCCACTGAGTATATCACATTGTTTCCGGAAACTCCTTCATTCATGTTTCTGGAATCACTAGGGTGTAGCCTGGTCTCAGCTCTTTTGTATTCGTATTATTAGATACATGGCTGGAAATTTGACGTGGATCAGTTGTACTAAATGAACAGTTAAAGGAACTCTCCATGCCTGAAATTTGGCATTATTGACTTCAGCACACCCAAATTTTGAGAGAGGAATACTGTACACAGGCAGGGCTAAAAATGCATTTATAGGCATAAGTTTAAAAGAATAGCCATGACCTGAAAAACAGTTGCCTGGGTGGAAAGAGTACAAGAGTTGCAGCAACCGCAATTCATAGATAGACAGCCATGATGTGTGTGGATTATTCAGCACACACATCATGTCTTTGCCCCAAATATCCAAGGGCCGTTTCAGCTGAGAACATCAAATGGATGCAAAGTGATCAAGCACAGAGAGGAGGCCAGCATATCCTGAAGAACTTGTAAACCAAAACCCTGTCCTTGATGGCAATGGTTTAACTCGATTCCACAGCAAGATGCCTCATCCTACTTTGCTGTCACCCGTGAATGACAAACAGCTGGAAAAGCCTCGTGCTGACTGAGAAACAAGGCCTCAGGAGCAGACGGTATCCTAGGCAAAGTTCTAAAACTGGTGGAAGAATTCTGCATCAATTCCAAAGCCTCATCTTGCATGTCTGGATAGGAGGAGACATCCTAACAGAGTCTAGATATGCCACTGATCGGATCGCTCTCAAGGAAGCATCAAATCTGATTAGAGTAACTATCTAGCAAGAAGTGTGAAAGTAAACGAAATTTCTCACTAAAACACTCCTTTCACTGGCATTGCTGATTTAATAGATTTGTCTTGAATGAATCATCAATTTTCATACCAGTGCACCGTACTGTGCCTTACCAGCTTAGCTTCACATTTGCAGAGGGGTTTCCTGCAGTCTGCAGGCATTATCACCAGGATCTTTCTCAGCCACTTCCTTCCGCTTGCTGAACAATTGTTCCCTGAATTGCGATAAGGATTCTGTCCGCTTAGAAGCTTAAGGAACCATCTGCATACACCATCTTCAAGGGAAATGTAAGGATAACCATCATACAAAGGTAATTATTTAAGAGAATGTTAGAGCATTTTTTAATCAAATTCAGCCTCCATATTAATTCAGCCATATGGTGGCATGGAATCTGTGATCTTACCCAACGGGGTACAACAGACCCAATCTCCACGCCAAATGGTGGCAATCTGCACCTCTCTCCTGTCAGTCCTGCAGCTGGAATAGACCTAATCTACAAGCCAATCAGGAATCTTCAAAATGCCTCCATTCCAGGTCAAGGTTACACCCAACTTGCAAACAAACCTTGAATATACATATATTCAGAGTCACCTTCAACTTACTTGATGAAACAATTGAAAGAACTTCCACTGAACATCTACAATGTTCCTCTACAAGATTCAAAATTGCCCCCTGGAAATTCATCACTGTCACTGCATCAGCACAGTCTTTGTACACCGGAAAAAAAAATAGTGTTTGAATATCAAGAAACAAACATGCCAAAAATCACAATGTTCCGCTGGGCATCGTAGATCTTTCCACTCCTGCATCCTTCTAAGTCTCCAGTCTGTAACACTGGGGAGATACCAGCAACTCTGCCTCTGTAAATCCTTCAGATTCATTGGGAGAACTGGCAAACCAATATCAATGTTCCTTTCCAGGTCACCATTCCCAGCACTGAGGCCACAATTACAATCTGTCATCTCCACACAACAGGCTGTATCATCTGTTTACCCGACACCACGCTCCTGAAACAGATTGCTTTAATCGCCATCATGATAAGAAGCTAGCTGATGAACTGCGGATGTTTCCAAAGCTTTCTTGAGGTTGTACAATATCCCTGCCTCCGATTGGAATTCCTGATCTGTGGCTCCTCAAAATGGAGAAAGTGCATTTGGGATGACATGACGTAAATTTTGCCATTTGTCAGGACCAGTGTAAACTACAACTTGCCGGCTTGTCAGTAACCACTGTATCACCTGTGGTAGAAACTGCAGGTCCTATGTTGGCCTTTCAGAGACCTCAAAACTCACAAAACTTGAGTGGAAGCAAATCTTCCTCAGAAGATTACTTCCTCAGAAGTAATCCAAAACTGCACAAATATCACAATCGAAGAAACAAGAAACTGCAGATGCCGTAATCTAGATCGAAAACCAAACACGACAAAAACAAATTTACCGTAAACCCTGTGGCCTCCCTTTTCACATGTATGCCTACTGTATCCAGATTTATCTCACAATACTATTTTTCCTGATCATATTGAATATGATGTGATAATGCAGTAATCAATTAGATGAATGATTAATGCCTCTGATCCTCCTGAAGCTTGTGATTATATAAAGTAATTAAACATTACATATTGCCAGTTGAAGATAGTGACAGGCCTTCCACTGGAAGCATGAGATTGAAGCAAGAATTAAGTAATAGTGAAATATGTTCAAGTCAGGATGGGGTAATGGGTGAAACCTGAAGTGATAGTGGATCTTTGCACCTGATGTTCTTGTCTTTCTTGCTTGGGGAAGTTTTGTGTTTGGAAGCAACAAGTCTTTCCTTTGGGCAATGTGGAGAGGAGCAGATGATGAGACAAGTGGATGAAGTGCTAATAAAGCACATAGTCATTACATTCCTTAGTCTGTGTCTGTAGGTTGGGAAGGAGTTAGCTCCTTTTGGCAGAATTACTGACCTTGGACCTACCCGGGAAGCTCGTAGTTGTGTTAATACGTCTGATTCTTTCCCCAGACTTACTTGTTGGTTGAGAATCACTAAGCAGCGGGACATGCTTAATTGGGCAAACTGTTCAAAAGTCCAAAAGCAATGAAATACAGACATGAAAATGTTTCCTTGCATCATGGAGATCAGCGGCCCAAATGGTAAAAACAATCTAAATTTCTCTGCTGTCTAGAACTGTTCTTCCAGTAAATGCCACTTTCACTAAGATTTAATTCACTCTCATTTGTCTTTGTAATCCAGCACCCTGAAGAAAAGCTGTAACTTTTTAAAATTTGCTCAACTTGTCACCTATGTACAGTACATCAATGAAGTCTCTGCTTGCAATCCATAAAAAGGCAGGTATATGAATGCCGACTGGTAACCACCAAACAAACCCTTCTCGAAACGTCCTATTCCAAAGCATTTTATGTTGTAAAGAGTAAAGTCCTTAATGGGACATGACATATTGTAATCACCTCTTAATTTCAGAAAAGAAACAATGTTAGTAGAATGCAGACACAAATATTGTTGATATTCAACAATCATCATGATCTAAATGTGATAAATAATTTCATAACCTTTCTCCTCCTATGCATCCAGACAGTTAACCACTACACATACGTTTACACAGTTTTTTTGTTACTGGCAAAGATAACCAGAAACTATTCACAGCCACTATAATTCTGATGAATTTCTGCTGCATAATTTCAGGGTAAAATTATTTGCTCGAAGATATTTCCTCCTTGCTCAGGATTTCCAGCAGTCTTTTTTGTGTCTACATAACGCTGATTGTTACCCACAATGTCACCCTTGCCCCTGTCAATAATATAATCAACAATACCGCTAATAAATTAAGGGCCGCAGAGTGGCACAGCTAGTCAAATTGTTTCCTTCTCCCGGCGACCACGTATTGTGGGTTTCCTCTGGAGGCTCCAGTTACCACCATTATCCCAGAGTTCTGATGGGTACTTCACTTGTCCACCATAAATTGCCTCTAGACTGTAGGTACGGAGTATTATTTTGGGTGGGAGTTGATGGGAATGCAAAGAGAAATAAAGTTGGATTTGTGTAGTTTGGTATAATTGGGTGCTGGATAGTCAACACAAGCCTGTTCCTGTGTTGTATTATCCAGTGACTCCAGAACACTCACTGTTAATAGTGAAGCCTAATCTATTTGAGAAATAAATAAAACACAAAATGTTAGCTGTATTATTAATAAAAATAGACTGCATGACATAATTGACAATAATGTATAACATTATTGACAAAGTTACCGCTTTCAAAGTTCAAAGTAAATTTATTATCAAAGTTCATATAGTATATGCCACCGTATGCTACCCTGAACTTGGTTTTCCTGGGAGCATACTCAATAAATCTATAGAATATTAAGCATAACAGAACCAATGAAAGACTGCCCAACTAGGGAGACACCAAACTGACAGCATCTCCAGATGGTGAAGGTCCCTGATGATGGATGCTGCTTTCCTTCAACAGTGTTTCATTTAGATGTGTTCAATGTTTGGGAGGCCTTCACCCATGATCCTGTAACCACTACTTTTTGTAGGATTTTCCATTCAAGGGCATTGGTGTTTCCATACAAGGCTGCGTGTAGCACTTTGTAGGTAATATGAATTTTTTAGTTTTTCATTTTCAGTTGAATTTAGATGTTTTTTGGTCGCTAATGTTTGGAAAAAGCTTGTAATTCCAGTGAAGAGATTGTTTGTTTGTTGTTGTTGTTTAATGTTTATTGTCATTTCCAGTAATATTGTAAGTGTAAAGGGGAACAAAATAAATGTTATTCCAGATCTGATACAGCACAAATATAACAGTAAGAAAAAGAACACAATAATTTTTTTTAAATGGAAATAATAACAATAAATGTAAATACATAAGATAGCTTCTATACATAAATTGATTGTATGTCCATAAAGTGATGCTAGTCACAGGAGTGTCCGTGCATAAGGTGACTCTGGCAGACTCGTTGTATTAATTAGCCTTACTGCTTGGGGAGCATAACTGTTTTTGAATCTGCGAGTCCTGGCATGGATGCTACATAGCCTCCTCCCTGATGAGAATGGAACAAAGACCATGAGCAGAGCGGGTAGGATCCTTAAAAATTTCAGTTACTATGAATAGCCCAGCGAGTAAAAGATGACCTGATTTCCAAAAGGGATAAAGTTAAAGATGACACATTTCTTTAATATTTTAAGCGAGATTACTTTTTTATTTCCATCTTTTACAGTTCCAAAATAACAAAAAAAGAAAAGGGTCCGAAGCAAAAGTTTGGGCACCCTGCATGGTCAGTACTTAGTAACACCCCCTTTGGCAAGTATCACAGCTTGTAAACGCTTTCTGTAGCCAGCTAAGAGTCTTTCAATTCTTGTTTGGGGGATTTTCATCCATTCTTCCTTGCAAAAGGTTTCCAGTTCTGTGAGATTCTTGGGCCATCTTGCATGCACTGCTCTTTTGAGGTCTATTCACAGATTTTCGATGATGTTTAGGTCGGGGGGATTGTGAGGGCCATGGCAAAACCTTCAGCTCACGCCTCTTGAGGAAGTCCAATGTGGATTTTGAGGTGAGTTTAGGATCATTATCCTGTTGTAGAAGCCATCCTCTTCTTATCTTCAGCTTTTTTACAGACAGTGTGATGTTTGCTTCCAGAATTTGCTGGTATTTAATTGAATTCATTCTTCCCTCTACCAGTGAAATGTTTCCCATGCCACTGGCTGCAACACAAGCCCAAAGCATGATCGATCCACCCCCGTGCTTAACAGTTGGAGAGGTGTTCTTTTCATGAAATTCTGCTCCCTTTTTTACTCCAAACATACCTTTGCTCATTGTGGCCAGAAAGTTCTATTTTAACGTCATCAGTCCACAGGACTTGTTTCCAAAATGCATCAGGCTTGTTTAGATGTTCCTTTGCAAACTCCTGATGCTGAATTTTGTGGTGAGGATGCAGGAAAAATTTTCTTCTGATGACTCTTCCGTGAAAGTCATATTTGTGCAGGTGTCGCTGCACAGTAGAACAGTGCACCACCACTCCAGAGTCTGCTAAATCTTCCTGAAGGTCTTTTGCAGTCAAACGGGGTTTTTGATCTCCCTTTCTAGCAATCCTACGAGCAGTTCTCTCAGAAAGTTTTCTTGGTCTTCCAGACCTCAACTTGACCTCCACAGCTCCTGTTAACTGCCATTTCTTAATTACATTGTGAACTGAGGAAATGGCTACCTGAAAAAGCTTTGCTATCTTCTTATAACCTTCTCCTGCTTTGTGGGCATCACTTATTTTAATTTTCAGAGTGCTAGGCAGCTGCTTAGAGGAGCCCATGGCTGCTGATTGTTGGGACAAGGTCTGAGGAATCAGGGTATTTATAAAGCTCTGAAATTTGCATCACCTGGCCTTTCCTAACAATGACTGTGAACAAGCCATAGCCCTAACAAACTATTTAAGGTCTGAGACATTGGTAAAAGTTATCTGAGAGCTCAAATCTGTTGGGGTGCCAAAACTTGTGCTACTATATATATATAAAAAATATACACACACCCATATATATACGTGGGTGTGTATATATATATGTGTGTGTATGTCTTTGATGTAGGGTAGGCTAGTGCCAGTAATGTGTTGGGCAGTTTTGACTTCCCATTGTAGAGCCTTCCTGCCCACCGATGTGCATTTTCTGTACCAGGCACTGATGCAGCTTGTTAAGCTGCTCTGTACTGCACATCTGTAGAATGACGTGAGTATAGACATGCATAGTCCAGCTCTCTTCAGCCTTCTCTGAAAGTAGAGGCATTGGTGAGCTTTCCTGATTGTGTAGAATGTGTACGGGACCATGAGAGGTTGTGTAAGATGTTCACTCCCAGGAGTTTGAAATTGCTTGCAGTTTCCACTGCTGTGCCACCGCTGTAAAGAGGGGTGGGAGTGGTGCGAGTTCTCCTGAAGCCGATAACCATCTCCTTTGTCTTGTTCACATTGAGGAAGAGCTTATTTGCGTGGTACCAGGTGTTGAGTTTTTCCACCTCCTCACCATAGGCTGTCTCATCGTTGTAGGTGATGAGCCCCATCACTGTTACATCTTCAGCAAACTTGGCAATGTGGTTACTCGGGTGTTTGGCCGTGCAGTGACCTACGAGCAGAGTGTACAGCAGCGGGCACAGCACACCGCCCTGTGCTGCGCACGACGTTGAGGAGGGAGGAGCAGTTGTGCATCCTGACCATCTGAAGTCTGCCAATACACCCCACAGACAGAAGGAATTACCATGTTTTGAAAACCATATACAGCTTTCTGAAACAAAATACTGTATATGTTCTTCATAGTTGACATGTATTGTTGGCAGATAATTTTATTGGTGTTAACAAATATCAACTAAGCGTCTGGGGATGATTTTACACTTTTATTTGTAATAAACAAAAAAAATATGCTCCAGTTATATTGTAGTTCTTTGTGTTAAGATTATTGCCTTTTCTGTTTCTTACCTTATAAACAATTACGCGGATGACATTATTAACAGTGATGTGAGTAACATTATCGACAATGGTGTAAGCACAATTTTATTTGCTTTATTGAAAGTAGCAGTGATTGCATTGTTGAATATTCTTTATCATAATCTTGTTGATTAAATTGTAGAAGATCATGATGTTTACTATAATTTTGGCAGTGATGTTAGTTTCATTGCCTATTGTAGTGATGATCGTTATATTGGTAATGCTGTTAGTTGCATTGTTGACTGCAATATTGGATGTATTGCTGATAACAGTTGATGGTTGTACTGTCGACAGAAGTGTTGGCCACATCATTGTTTTCATTGTTAACACTATTGTCCAGAGTGCAATCAAAACTTCGTTGTTCACAGTGATGATTACTTATTAACAGTAGTGCAGTTTGTGTTGTTGATTGTGATGACAGTATGAAGTATGCATTGCATTATTAACAGTAGCCTTGATTGCACTGTTGATGTTAGCAATAATCGCAATGTTGTCAATGTTAAGAGTTTTACTAGATAGAACCGTCTGCCTAAGCTTCATCATTGGGTCCAGTGCTATTCTGATCCAAGAAGGTGGAACTTAAGCTGATTCTGTACCTGGTCTATCATGTTGCCTGATTAAATATCCTTCCATATAATGACTCACTATTACTGATCAACAATTGTCTTTCTACTATTCTCAGTGTAAAATCCAGACCTTTATTATCAGGAGTTTTGGACGCATTTTTGATGAAGTTACTGATTGTATTGTAAGCAGTAGCATTTATTTTATTATCAAGAAAAAGATGCACTTTGGTGATAAATGAGTTACTTATTCAGGCCATAAATCCCTAGAAAAGCTTTATTCTACCCAGTCAATGTTCACCACACCCTAACAACTCCACTAATTCGACCAAACATATGCAATTATGCACAAAAAGTTACAGTTTGGTTTTTACTTCCCCATAATACCTATAGGCACTATTAAATATTTTTGCTTAACCACTTACCTGGCTTAATGGAATTATTTCTAGACTCTGTGCAGAAATATCTCGACAATGCTATATTTGCACATAAACCCAAGCTATAAAGGGCCCCTTGCCCACAATGGTGTTAAGTTAAAAGGAGGGGAGGCGGGAGTGAAGGCAAACCTATTGGGTGCAGTTTTCTTTCAGATCTCCCAGTTTATAGAAGAAAATAATAACTCATGCAGAACACATTCAGGATTTAAATAAAAAAATATCAAGTTTCTAACCACAGTCTTTTGGATGGACCATTTAGATAACATCCAAGAAGCCACACTGGACTAAGAAATCTGCAAAATCGGTATCTGACTACTGCACTTGGAAATATAAAACCTTAATTGGGGACACCTGATCATGTGACAATTTTATACATCAAACACTAATATTTTTAACTCCTGCTCTGTTCTGAGACCACAGAGCTTTATTTTAAAGTAACCTGAACTAGTGTTAATAGCCTAACTTTTCTATTTGGTGCAGCCTTATATTGTTGGCACATCATGATATCTACCTTCCCCACAGAGCTGGACTTTCACAATGGAAATTATGGTCATTAAAAATGTGATGGCTCCTTCTACAGTGTATCTGAGATCTGTGTGAAGTGAATAAGCGAGCAGTGGAATTAAATCAAGCAGTGCTTCATGATTATGTGCTTACACTTCAACAGGTTCAAGTTCACTGATAGCACTTCCAAGCTACAATATGACACTGTTTTGGTGGCCTCCATGTTTGAGGTATTATCTCCATATGAAAGCCACTGAGAATGCAGAAGCCATTCATTAATTGTAATAATTATGTTTAGTGCAACAGCTACAACACTGAGGAAACCGTTGGGCCTCGACTACAAGAACAGGCCATAACAGAAGAAGCAAGGTTCATTCCAGTAATCTTTAATATATGTTACATTCAGCTGGACTTACACATACTGTACAGTGTGATCTAGGCTACCAGGCTTCCACACATGAGAAGGAAGTGGAAAGGGACTGGAGGTCATTTGCAAGGGCAGCTGACATCTTGCTTTGCCCTGTGCTCAGCATTTGCGTCTGGGGCATTCCATAAGGTACTGTGCTGAAGTGCTGAAGAAACTTCATATTGAGTGCCTCAGCTTTAAGTTCAAGTCCAACTGTACCTAAGCTTTATCAAGGGACAAATCAGGGAAGTTCACCAATGCATTTTTCCTAAGGGGTAGATGTTTAAACATGTTCCAAATTCCTGCTGACTTTCTTTGAAGTTTAAGCTATTTCTAAGAGTTCAAATTAATTTTATTAGCTAAGTACATATAGTCATCATATACAACCCTGAGATCCATTTTTCTGTTAGATATATTTAACAAATCTATGGAATAAAAACTATAAAGAATCAATGACACTCCGCCCAACTCGGGATCCCAACTAGAGTGCAGAAAACAACAAACTGTGCAAGTGCAAAAGAAGAAGCAATAATAATAAATAAATAAGCAATAAATATCAAGAACATGAGATAAAGAATCCTTGAAAGTGAGTCCAATATATCACAGACGGAGTTAGGGTTGGTTTATTGGTAAAGAAATTGGATAAAAATACCAAGCTATTTCTACAATGTATAATCTGGACTGAAATGTACACTGAATCCAGCCAGGGAATGATTATTTAACGGTGACAATTCCTGATTTTAAAGTTGTTTCATTTACCAGTAGTGGCATACTGTGCTCTGATGAACACTGAATGTTGTAGTCAAGAAATTGATCGGCAGCCAGAATGTTCAGGGGGGTTTGCTCAAGCATCCATTATAAGTTCTATGGAGGATCAGTGGGAACACTGAAGAAACAATATAAAATTCCACACATCATTTATCTGGCATATTTCCTACTGGCACTACAGCAAACAATCATGAACTCCTTGCATAGTCCAGCTCCAAATTTACCAGCTCTTAAAAATTAACTAGCTATCTATTTTTAGGATATCTTTCAGTTCCTCCTCCTCATACAGACAATTCTGATTGTATTATGTGGACAACGTGCCAATCTAAAGTGCCATGATCAAGACAACTTCCAGATGCTTAGCTGGTTCCCTGTGCCATGAAGACTTGCTTCTGCTTGGGTGGCCTTTATGTCCTACACAGACGACACATAGAAAATCAGGATTAAAATCATGGACTTCACAAAATTTGCAAGAATTTGCTCTTTTCCTTCTCCAAACATTTTTCATGGCCTGCTTTAAAGTTGTGTTCAAAATAGATTTTCAAATATTGTCTCTGTATTCAAAGAGATAAAGTTACTGTTTTGTCCCTCATTGCTTTGAAACTTCTTAAATATAATTTGAGCCAATGTCTGTAGATGGGTGATTGCATAGTTTAATAACCACACTAACAAGACAACCAACTCTGTGCGTATTTGTAATCTGCAACATTTAGTCTCAACTAGTCAAGGACACATCACAGCAACATTAGCTTACATTTGTATTGACTTTGAACATGTTCTTTCTTTGTTGTCTCAAGTTAACTTGCTGCCCATCATGTAAATATTGTCAAATAATTTGGGCAGTTATTGAATATTTGAGGGCTTTCTCTGCCCTTAGGAAAGAGAGTCAAGTCAGAAGTGAAGCATGTACAAATTCATCTATTCAAACCTCAGTAAAGGTGAAGGGAGTGCTGGGTGCAGGCTCTATGATCTTCCTGGGGAGGGTCAATACATGCACACACCGACCTCTAAATTCTTCAATCTGACTTAAGAGACAGAGCTTCAAGAACTTCCACAACTATCACAGAACAGGTAAGACAGCAACTCCTTTCCCACTCTGTTGCTGTCATTTTAAAACAATATATCCACAACTAACTGTTCACAACCCTCTCCGACTAGGACAATCTCCAACTACCTAATCAGCTTATACTTGAAGTCCCAAAGGTCACCTATCCCTTAACATTTCCACTGTCCGAGATCATTTTACTCTATCCGTGCTGGTTGCCATAACTTACTCAGCCGCAACGAAGTATCTCCTTATAACAGAAACTGACACAAAATGCTTGCCAAGTCAGGCCACTGTTTGGGCTCCACTAAGGTTTAGCCAGGGCAATAGCTGAGGTTCACAGCATCTTGCACATGCAGTAACTGACTCTGCTCCTGCACTGTTAACCACCAAACAGTTTCAACTTTCTATTTCCGCTACTCCCAAGAGGACAAGGCTTATCAGTTCTAAGTGCCCTTCTACCATTTTGCAAGGTGGATAGGAGAAAGAAGATAACATTGATGATACAAATCAAGCCCAGCCAGCATTTGTGGATACATGATGTTGCCATCCTCAGGGCAACTGTATTGGCCAAGCCTCCCATGACAGTGGGATGTAAAACTAAGAGCATTTAGAAGAGGTGTGCCAGCAGCAAGCCATGGGTTAAGAGTTAGGGTGCAGTGGGTGGGGATGGAGGCAGAAGAATGGAGTTGAGAAAGAAAATCAGCCACGATTGGATGGCAGAGCTGACTCAATGGGCAGAATATCCTAATTCAGCTCCTATATCTTATGGAATACCTCACTTTACATTTGAAGAGCTGATTCTGATAACTGTTGATGAGAATAAATTGCTTGAGGATTAACAGCTGTGTAATGTCTGTAAGTGCAAAAGTCACCTGGAACACTTTGACTGAGTAGAGTTAGTGATGGAAAATATAAAAATTATGACATTTGGTTTGTTTCTTTATTTTACCTAATGTTATTTTTAATGGAATAAAAAGAAAATTAAAATCAAAATCTGTAGGTTCAGCAGTTAGAGTAGCAACTAAATTTCTCCAATCCATAATAAAGCAAATTCAAAACAGATTCATCAGACTTTATTGGATAGTGTCAAAGATCATCTAGTTAGTTATAAAGGAAGCACCCAACATTAACAAAGACATTGCAGTTAAAAGTAACTAATTAATGTTGGGAAACACTTTTTAGTTAGGAATGTGCTTATGAAGAAGTTTAACAAAAAGTTTTTAATGTTGAAGTGTTGGTATTTAAGTACTACAGAAATGTTCTCAGGGAAAGGTTGTTATTGACCAAGATTGATCTGAATTCTGTCATGTTTTTAAGGGGATTGTACGAGTCAAAGATAATGCTGGATTATCTTAACACTAGTTATTGATCGTACTGTTCACATGTCCACAGTATACAAGTGCAAGTATGTTTATAAAAAGAAATTCTTGTAAAATACCTGGGAATGTTAATAACGTATAGTAGAATTTTACAGCACAGGAGGAGGCCTTTTGATTCATTACACCACTCCAAACGAGTTCTCCATTAATCCCTTGATGAATGCCATATTTTTCAACTTGTTTTCTGTTCAGCCGGGCCCTATGGCCTTGTTCTTCTGAAGTGCCAACATTTGCTTTTAGATTTCTGCTTTTCCTGTGTTGGTCTGCAATTCCTAATTTTTTTAAAAACATATTTATTTTAAATATGTGAATGACACTGGAGAGGCCAGCATTTAATACGAATCTCTTAATGCCCAATAGAGCTATTAGCCCTCTCTTGAACTGTGGCAGTCCTTCTAGTGAAAGTATTCCCTCAAAGGGTTTCAGAATTTTGGACTCTCACAATAAAGTAACAGCAAACTAATCCCAAATCAGGAATGATTTAGTATGAAGCATGCAGTGTATGATGTTTCTGTGCACCTGTGGTCATTATCCTTCTTGCTGGAGAGGTTGTGCATTTGAAAGGCACTGTTGGAATAGCTTTAATGAGTAATACACACTGCAGTCACACTTTGCCTCTCAAGGAAAAAGTGATCTTTTAGGGTAGTGGATAGGATGCCAATGAATCGACCTGCTGTGTTCTGAATGTATCAAGCTTCTTGTGTTACTGGATCTAAGTTCACCAGTTGAGCATAAAGTGTTCTATTACTCTCCTAACTTGTACTGGACATGCTGGAAAGTCTTTAACAAGTTGTGAGATCAGTGCCACACAAGGTGGCATGGTGGTGCATTAGTTCTCACAACTCCAGTGACCCAGAATCAATTTTGCCAGTTGCTTACATCCCAAAAATGTATTGATAAGTTAATTGGCTACTGTTTAGTGAAGCTAGATGACAAAAATTACTAAAGGAGAATTCCTGGGCTTGTAATTAACTGCATAGCAAACAACTTGCTGGAGAAACTTAACAGATTGAGCAGCATCAGTGGGAGGAAAGGAATTGTTGGCATTTCAAGTCAAATCCTTGCATCAATTTCTGTTTCACTTCTCAGCTTGAAGTAATTGACCTTCAACAACTATAACTAAGTTCCTTCAACCACTGGAAACTTTTCCCATTGACTTCAATTCTACTAGGGTTCCTGGAATCATAGGAACATAGAAAATCTACAGCACAATACAGGCCCTTCGACACACAAAGTTGTGCCGAAAAAGACCCTATCATATCCACCTCCACCACCATTGCCGGCAGCCCATTCCACACACTCACCACTCTCTGAGTGAAAAACTTACCCCTGACATCTCCTCTGTACCTACTCCCAGGCACCTTAAACGTGTGTCCTCTTGTGGCAACCATTTCAGCCCTGGGAAAAAGCCTCTGACTATCCACACGATCAATACCTCTCATCATCTTGTACACCTCGATCAGGTCACCTCTCATCCTCCATCACGTCAAGGAGAAAAGACCAAGTTCACTCAACCTATCCTCATAAGGCATGCTCTCCAACCCAGGCAACATCCTTGTAAATCTCCTCTGCACCCTTTCTATGGCTTCCACATCCTTACTGTAGTGAGTCAACCAGAACTGAGCACAGTACTCCAAGTGGGGTCTGACCAGAGTCCTATATAGCTGCAACATTACCTCTTGGCTCCTAAATTCAATTCCATGATTGATGAAGGCCAATACACCATACACCTTCTTAACCACAGTGTCAACCTGCTGAGCTGCTTTGAGTGTCCTATGGACTCGGACCACAAGATCCCTCTGATCCTCCACACTGCCAAGAGTCTTACCATTAATACTATATTCTGCCATCATATTTGACCTACCAAAATGAACCACTTCACACTTATCTGGGTTGAACTCCATCTGCCACTTCTCAGCCCAGTTTTGCAACCTATCAATGTCCCGCTGTAACCTCTGACAGCCCTGCACACTATCCACAATACCTCCAAACTTTGTGTCTTCAGCAAACTTACTAACCCATCCCTCCACTTGCTCATCCAGGTCATTTATAAAAATCACAAAGAGTAAGGGTCCCAGAACAGATCCCTGAGGCACTCCACTGGTGACTGACCTCCATGCAGAATATAACCCATCTACAATCACTCTTTGCCTTCTGTGGGCAAGCTAGTTCTGGATCCACAAAGCAATGTCCTCTTGGATCCCATGCCTCTTTACTTTCTCAATAAGCCTTGCATGGGGTACCTTATCAACTGCCTTGCTGAAATCCATATACACTACATCTACTGCTCTAGCTTCATCAATATTTTTAGTCACATCCTCAAAAAATTCAATCAGGCTCGTAAGGCATGAACTGCACTTTACAAAGTCATGCTGACTACTCCTAATCATATTATACCTGTCCAGGTGTTCATAAATCCTGACTCTCAGGATCTTCTCTATCAACTTACCAACCACTGAGGTAAGACTCACTGGTTTATAATTTCCTGGGCTTTCTCTACGGCCTTTCTTGAATAAGGAACAGCATCCGCAACCCTCCAATCCTCGGGAACCTCTCCCATCCCCATTGAAGATGCAAAGATCACTGCCAGAAGCTCAGAAATCTCCTCCTTCACCTCCCACAGTTGCCTGGGGTACATCTCCTCCAGTCCCGGCGACTTATCCAAAAGCTTCAGCACATACTCTTTCTTAATATCTAGAAGCTCAAGCTTTTCAGACTGCCGCAAGTCATCACTACAATCACCAAGGTCCTTTTCCATAGTGAATACTGAAGCAAAGTATTCATTAAGTACCTCTGCTCTTTCCTCCAGTTCCATACACACTTTCCCACTGTCATATTTGTTAGGTCCTATTCTTTCACATCTTATCCTCTTGCTCTTCACATACTTGTTGAATGCCTTGGAGTTTTCCCTAATTCTGCCCGCCAAGGCCGTCTCTTGGCCCCTTCTGGCTCCCCTAATTTCCTTCTTAAGCTCCTTCCTAGTAGCCTTATAATCCTCTAGATCTCTAACATTATCTAGCTCCCTGAACTTTTTGTAACCTTTTCTTTTCTTCTTGACTAGTTTTATTACAGCCTTTGTGCACCACGGTTCCTGTGCCCTCCCATAACTTCCCTGTCTCATTGGAACATACCTGTACAAAACTCTACACAAACATCCCCTGAATATTTGCCACATTTCTTCTGTACTTTTCCCTGAGAACATCTGTTTCCAATTTAAGCCTCCAATTTCCTGCCTGATAGCCTCATAATTCCCCTTACTCCAATTAAATGCTTTTCTAATTTGTCTGTTCCTATCTCTCTCCAATGCTGTTGTAAAGGAGATAGAATTATGATCACTATCTCCAAAATGCTCTCCCACTGAGAAATCTGACACCTGACCAGGTTCATTTCCCAACACCAAATCAAGTACAGACTCTCCTCTTGTAGGCTTCTCCTTCCTGAGCATACCAAACAAACTCCACCCCATCTAAACCCCTCACTCTAGGGAGATGCCAATCGATATTTGGGAAATTAAAATCTCCCATCACTACAGCTCTGTTATTATTACATCTTTCCAGGATCTGTTTCCCTATCTGCTCCTCAATATCCTTGTTACTATTAGACAGCCTATAAAGAACACCCAGTAGAGAAAAACACTCCCAACCTTGGTTATAAGGAGCATAACTACGGTGAATGGTCACTGGCTTTTCCCCAAAGTAGGGAGTTTAAAACTAGTGAGCATAAGTTTCTAAGAGAAGAAGGATTTAAAAAGGAAGCCAAGGAACAAGTTTTTCCATGCAGGAGTAGTGAGTATGTGGAACGAGCTGCCACAGGAAGTGGAGAGGCAGATAATATTACAACATTTAGGAGACATTTGGAAAGGTACCTGGATAAGAAAGATTTAGAGGAATAAATCTATGACTACTAATTAGAATCCATTGCAGTTTAGAATTGCATTGCCCTGCTAAAATCCAGCTGAGTATTAATGGCACTTGATGTCCTCAACAACTTCTGTGAATTTGCTGATCACTGTGAGTGGGTTAGTGGAGCAGTAATTGGCCAATTTAGATGTGCTCTAGTTTTTTATGAACAACAGATCCTTAAACTGTTTTCCATGCAGTTGGATAGATGCCATTTAATGCTCTACTGAAACAGCTTGTGTTCATGCCACACATGAACATTTTTCTTCATTTCACCAAAACGTCATGTCTTTAACATCCCTTTCTTCCTCATGCATTTGTGTGGCTTCTCCTGAAATGCAACAATAGGAGCTAATATTGATTCACAGTTTAGCAACTTTGGGAAGGAAGTGTACTGTTTCTGCCCATTTACCGCACACTGCTATTTTGACACAGTTTCTGCCACAGGGTTCCATTGCTCCACTGAGTCACCCAAGGTAAAGCAGAATAGGGCAGCTGCCAATGGATCATTCCAGTTTAATTCTTATGTTTTAGTGAGGTGGCCTTGATGGCTTGCTGGGCCATTTTCAGAAGGAGGTCTAGAAATACATAAGGGCTAAACTATCCAGATAAAGATATTAGTTTACTTACCTAAAGGAAGTTAGTAAACCAGATGTATTTTTTACAATGGTTTCATAGTCACCATACCTGGCATAAGTATATTTTTAAAAACTTAAATTTATTTCATCAACTATATTTAAATATTACAGTTTTGAACCAAAGTCAAACCACTGGAAAAAAATCAGTGAATCAAGTAGCATCTGTAGAGGCAAAGGGATAATTGATGATGCAGGATCTTGACAAAAAACACATTGGTTAATTGTTTTTCTCATCTGATTCACTATGTACTATCTGCCAGCCTTATCTCATTGGTCAAGCCACCCTTTGACTCAAGACCCCCAGTAATGTGTGTGAATCTTATCTTCCCTCAGGAACAACCCAGCAAGCTATTTTGTATCAAAGCTGTCGCACTGAAACATGCTAAGTAAAAAACTTGACACTCCTTTTGATATTGATCCAAGGACCAGAATTGGGCCATTCGATAAAATTTGCAAATTCTTTCTTACCATCAACTGGGCAATGGTGTCTAAATGAGAACAACTGTCCACAGACCAGTAAAACAACAATAACATGGACTTAAAATTCCTTAGATCAATCACATGGCCAACATTCCAGAACTTCTCCATCACAATCCCTGTGTATCTCAGGTTCCACCAATAGGACAGAGTCAAAAACATGCGGTGGGATTAAGGTGAGCAGGAATGACCCAGGATATCCTCAGTATTGACTACAAGCTAAATAAAGTTTGATGTTATCTTGTCAATCATGGCAAGGAAGTCTCCTGATTGCCACCTTTCATTTTCTCCCAGCAACTGAATCACTGCTGCTCCATGTTGAGCTACAGTTGGATTAAGTACTGAGCACTTGGTATAGGGACTGAACAAGAGCCCAGTACAGTGCCTGTAAGAAGAGTTTATGCCCTTTGGAAGTTCTCAGGTTTTAGAGTTTTACAGCATTGAAACACAGTGGATTTAATTTTGCTTTTTTGATACTGATCAACAGAAAAAGTCTCCTTCATGTCAAATAGATTTCTACAAAGTGATCTAAATTAATTACAAATATAAAACACAAAATGCTTGATTGCATAAGTATTCATCCCCTTTAGTATGACACACCAAATCATCACTGGTGTGGCCAATTGGTTTTAGAAATCATATAATCAGTTAAAAGGAGATCACCTATGTGCAGGCAAGGTGTTTTAATTGATTTTGGTATAAATACATCAGTATCTGGGAGTTTCAACTGCTGTTGAGTCAGTATCCTGGCAAAATCTACACCATGAAGACAAAAGAACTGTCCTAGCAACCCTGTGAAAAGGTTATTGAAAAGCACAAGTCAGGAGATGGATACAAGAACATTTCCAAGTCACTGAATTTCCCTTGGCGTACAGTTAAGTTAACAGTTGCCCGAGTATTTCATCAGTCATATGGGAGAGTGGCAAAGAGAATCCCTTTGTTGAAAAGAGTTCACATGAAATCTCAGCTAGAAGGCATCTTGGAGTCTCTGAAGTCAGCTGGAAGAAGGTTCTATGGTCTGATGAAACAAAAATTGAGCTTTTTGGCCATCAGACTGAATGCCTTGTTTGGCATAAGCCAACCACAGCATATCATCAAAAGCACAGGTTCACTGCACAGGCCTAGAAGACTTGTGAAGGCAGAAGATGAAATGAATGCAGCAAAATACAGGGAAATCCTGGAGGAAGACTTGATGCAGTCCGCAAGAGAATTGCGACTTGGGAGAAGGTTGGTTTTCCAATGACCCCAAGCATAAAGCCAAAGCTACAGAAGAATGGCTAAAAAACAAAGTTAATGTCTTAGAGAGGCCAAGTCAGAGGCTAGACCTCAGTCCAATTGAGAATTTGTGGCTAGACTAGAAATAATCATAATCCCCATGCAATCTGACAGGACTTGAGCAGTTTTGTAATGAAGAATGGGGATAAATTGCAATGTCCAGATGTGTAAAGCTGATAAAGACCTATCTACTCAAGGCCGTAATCACTGCCAAAGGTACATCTACTAAATATTGATTAGAAGGAGGTGAGAATTGTGCAGTCAATTATTTTGTGTTTATTAATTGTAATAATTTAAACCAATTTGTAGAAATTTGTTTTCACTTTGATACAAAAGAGACTGTTCTGTTGATCACTGTCAAAAATGTCAAAGTAATTCCACTGTGATTTAATGCTATAAAACAATAAAACATGAAAACTTCCCGGGGGGTGAATACATCTTATAAGCACTGTCCGTATTCTGGCTGGAGGAACTTCAATGTCCGAGAGTCTCTGTAGCACCAATACTGACCATACTGGATATTGCAATCCACCACATTCTGCCATCTAATGACCCAGCATATCCTTTGTTGCAATATTGCAAATGAGCCAGGACCAATTCTGGCTCTGTGAGGAGTGTGGAAGAGCAAATCAGAGCACAAGATGCCAACAAAGAATTGGGTCCCAACGCCATGAAGCTACAGTATATTCACAATAATCCCACAACTAACATATCAGGACAAAGCTTAGAAATCATTCTGCATCTGGTTGTGAATAGTGTTGAGCAGTTAAGCAGTTCATAGGAGGAAGAGGATCCAAGAACATTCCATTCCCAATGATGGCGTGGCTCAACAAGCAAGTGCCAAAGATAAGTCTGAAGTTTTGCAGCCATCTTCAGCCAGAAGTACTGACTGATTGGTTTCATCTCACATCAAAGGCGACTTACACATCAAAAAGATGAACTTCCTAAGGAAACATGGCACAGAAGTAGCAGCATAATTGTGTCAAGTCATTCAAAAGGACCAGCAAACTTAATGTTCTCATCTATGTCGTCATAGCAACCTGAGTTCTAAATCTGTATGCAAACTGCTCCATTCAAGCTTATTTGAGTCTGCAGCAATGAACTGTTTGGTGTGTATCCACAGACATTGGCAATTTCAGGTATATTGACCCCCAAAATGCAAAGCTATACTTATCCTGTCAATCTTCAGGCCCTGCCACTCACACACTTCAGCTAATATTACTTTGTGGCTATTATGTGCCGGATCATAACTCCATGTGCTGTGTGTGGCTATATTTACTGTGATTATGCACCTTGGCCCCATAAGAACAATATTTTGTTTAGCTGTTTACACACTGAATAACAACAAACATGAACTTGATCTTGTGGTCTCTTCTTTGCTTGGGTTATTATATAGAGGAGGGGAGGTATTGGCAAGGGAAATATTGGGAAATATTATCCACTTTGCAGGTGACCAACGTATGGATTAGGGTTTTGAAAGTGGGATAGAGAGGGAGATAGAGGGTTTTGAAGTATTAATCCGAAATCTCCTTGACACACGTTTCAGATCAAACAAGATGAATGTCATGCTTTCCTTCAGAGTGATCCTGAAACATTAATTGTGCATCTGTAACTGCTTAAGCACATCCCACAGCTTCTCCTGAGGGTTTGGTCGTCTTCCCACTTTTGCTTTCACTTACCTCAAAAAGTATAAATGGATGCCAGCAATGCATGAAATTTTGTTTAACGGTTGTTATTTTATCTTTATCTGAAGCTTAGCTCAAGCAGGCTGGTTCAATTTCCATGCTTACTTTGGAAAAATTACACAACATTGCAAAAACTCTTGGTGCAGCTACAGGATTTCAGAGGCACAATAAGTTACTTCCAAAATAGATGTATTGATATCTTAGAGAGGTGAATTACATAAGCATGCCCATATATGACCATAACATGTATTCATTTCTGTGAGCTACATAATCATGTATTAGGTTAGAGTAATGTACATATCACAATAATTTCATTTCAGAATCAGGTTTAATATCTCACCAGCATTTGTTGTTTTGAGGCAGCAGTGTTGCAATGGTAGTTGTCAAACATATCAGATGATGACAGGAAACCTGTGCGGGAGAATTTTTAAGGTGGAAAAGCCGTTGCACTGGGGCAGTTCCACTCACTTGACCACAGAAATCTGGGTCCAGTGGCACAAACAAGCATCGCGAACTGGGTTTTTCCTTGGTTGCTGTAGACGATCATAATGTCTTCTGTGCCTTGTCGTGCCCTTCGCTCTCTGTGGAGTGTTGGAGTACATCAAAGTACACTGCGGCACATAGCAATAAAAACTAAAAGTTACAATAAGTATAAATAAAAAAAGAATTGCAAAAGAGGATGTATTTTTACAGTCGAATCAACTCCTGAAAAATTATGCAGCTTGTTATTAAACTAAAATGTTATGAAATGCAAATACTTTATTCTATCAAATTAATTCACTAATGCATTCAAGATTGAAGAACCTCAATCAATATCCACCACAAAAGCAAGATACTTGGACCAACTGTGGGGTGCTTATGTTACACATTTCATTTCATAATTCTCAGTAGACTGATTTCTTTCTTAAACAAGAGAAAATCTGCTGATGCAGGAGATCCAAGCAACACACCCAAAATACTGGAGGAACTCAGCAGGCCAGACAGAATCTATGGAAAAGAGTAAACAGTCAATGTTTCAGGCTGAGACCCTTCATCAGAACTCAGCCCCAATCTCCTGCCTTCTCCCCGTATCCCTTCATGCCCTGACCAATCAGGAATCTATTAGTCTGTGCCTTAAATATACATAGACTTGGCCTTCACTGCTGCCTGTGACAAAGAATTACTCAGATTCACAACACTCTGGCTAAAGAAATTCCTCCTCATCCCCTTTTGAAAAGGATGCTCCTCTATTCTGAGGCTGTGTCCTCTGGTCTTGGGCTCTGCCACCATAGGAAACATCCTCTTCACATCCACTCTATCAAGGCCTTTCACCATTCAATAGGTTATAATGAGGTCACCCTCATTCTTCTGAATTCTAGTGAATACAGACTCAGAGCCATCAAATGCTCTTCATAAGACAAGCCATTCAATTCTGGAATCTGTCGTGAACCTCCTTTGAACCCTCTCCAGTTTCAGCACATCCTTTCTAAGATAAGGGGCCCATTCCTGCGCACAATACTCCAAGTGAGGCCTCACCATTGCTTTATAAATTTTCAATGTTATATCCTTGCCTTTATATGCTAGTCCTCTGGAAATGAATGTTAACATTAACCATATAACAATTACAGCACAGAGACAGGCCATCTCGGCCCTTCTAGTCCGTGCTGAACACTTCTCTTACCTAGTACCACCTACCTGCACTCAGTCCATAACCCTCCATTCCTTTCCTGTCCATATAACTGTCCAATTTGTTTTTTAAATGACAAAATCGAACCTGCTTCTACCAGACGCTCATTCCACACAGCTACCACTCTCTGAGTAAAGAAGTTCCCTGCCTTGTTACCCCTAAACTTTTGCCCCTTAACTTTCAACTCGTGCTCGTGTTTGAATCTCCCCTACTCTCAATGGAAAAAGCCTATCCACGTCAACTCTATCTATCCCCTCATAATTTTAAATACCTCTATCAAGTCCCCCCTCAACCTCCTATGCTCCAAAGAATAAAGACCTAACTTGTTCAACCTTTCCCTGTAACTTAGGCGCTGAAACCCAGGTAACATTCTGGTAACATTGCCTTTGCCTTCGTCGCCACAGACTCAACCTGCAAATTAACTTTTAGGGAATCCTGCACAAGGATTCCCAGGTACCTTTGCAACTGAGTTCTTTGTATTTTCTCACCACTTAGAAAATAGTCAGCCCTTCCATTTTTTCTACCAAAGTGCATGACCATGCATTTCCCAACACTGTATTCCATCTGCCATTTCTTTGCTCATTCCCCTAATGTACCTTCTGTAGTCTCTCTACTTCCTCAGAACTACCTGCCCCTCTACCTATCTTCATATCGTCTGCAAACTTTGCAACAAAACTATCAATTCCATCATCCAAATCATTGACATATAACATAAGTAAAGAATCATTCCTAACACAGCACCATTAGTCACTGGCAGACAATTAGAAAAGGCCCTATTTATTCCCACTCTTTGCCTCCTAATACCATAGGCTCGTAGCTGTTAAGCAGCCTGATGTGTGGCACCTTGTCAACAGCTTTCTAAAACTCCAAGTACACAAAATCAGCTGTTTCTCCTTTGCCTATCTTGCTTGTTACTTCTTCAAATAATTCCAACAGATTTCTCAGGCAAGATTTTCCCTTGAGGAAGCCATGCTGACTATGGCCTATTTTATCATGTGCCTCCAGGTGCCCCGAGACCTTATCTTTAATAATCAACTCCAACATCTTACCAACCATTGAGGTCAGCCTGACTAGCCTGTAATTTCCTGTCTTCTGCCTCTCTCCCTTCTTGAAGAGTGGAGTGTCATCAGCAATTTTCCTGTCTTCCTTCTGGTGATTCTTGAAAGATCCTTGCTAATGCCTTTTTCAGATATCTCTTTCAGAACTCTGGGGTGTACACCATCTGGTCCAGGAGACTTATCTACCTTCAAACCTTTCAATTTCCCAAGAGCCTTCTCTCTAGTTATAGTAACTTAACACATTTCATACCCCTAACTCCTGGAAATTCCACCATACTGCTCGTGTCTTCCACAGTGAAGAAAGATGCAAAATACTTATTCAGTTTGTCCGCTGTTTTGTTGTCCCCATTACTACCTCTCCAGCATCATTTTCCAGTGGTCTGATATCCACTTGCCTCTCTTTCACACTTTATGTACATCTGTGCTACTTACCTCTAACACAACATGGAACACAGAACATTGCATCACAGTACAGGACTTTTGGCCCACAATGTTATGCCGACTTTTTAACCTACTCAAAGATTAATCTAACCCTTCCTTCCTACATAGCCCTCCTTTATTTTTAAAATCCATGTGCTTAGGAGGCTCTTAAATGCCTCCAATGAATCTGCCTCCACCATCACCCCTGGCAAGGTGTTCCATGCACTCGCTAGCTCTGTGAAAAAAAAACACTTAGCTCTGACATCCTCCAATCACCTTAACATTATGCCCCCTCATATTAGCCATGTCCACCCTGGGAAAAAAAAATCTCTGGCTATCCACTCGATCTATGCCTCTTATCATCTTGTAGACATTTACCAAATCACCTCACATCCTCTTTCTCTCCAACGAGAAAAATCTGAGCATGCACAACCTATTGTCATGAAGCATGCTCTCTAATCCAGGCAAATCTCCTCTGCACCCACATTCTTCCTATAATGAGATGACCAGAATGGAACACAATATTCCAAATGTAGTCTAACCAGGGTTCTAAGTTCAATTTAAAGTAAATTTATTATCAAAGTACATACATTTCACCATATACAGCCCTGAGATTCTCTTTTTTGTGGGCATACATATTTAATCCAAGAAACACAATAGAACCAATGAAAGACCACACCCAACAGGACAGACAAGCAGCCAATGTGCAAAGGACAAGCAAGGGTGCAAATATGAAAGAACAAATAACAAATAAGCAATAAATATTGAGAACAGGAGATGAAGAGTCCTTGAAAGCGAACCCATAGAGTGCGGAAACAGTTCAGTGATGGGGTGAGTGAAGTTATCCTCTTTGGTTCAACAGCTTGATGGTAGAGGGGTAATACCTGTTCCTGAACCTGGCGGTGTGGGTCCTGAGGCTCCTGTACCACCTCCTTGCTGAGAGCAGAGAGAAGAGTGCGTGACCTGGGTGCTGGGGGTCCAGTGACAGTGTTCTTGTGTAGATGTGGTCAGTGGTGGGGAGGCCTCTACCCATGATGGACTGGGCCATGTCCTCTACTTTTTGCAGGGTTTTCCATTCAAGAGCATGGGTATTTCCATACCATTCCATGACTCAATCAGTCAATGTACTCTCCAACATACTCCTATAGAAGTCTGTCAAAGTTTTAGATCACATAACGAATCTTCACAAACTCCTAAGGAAGTAGAGGCACTGCCAAGCTCCATATTTAAATTTATGTGTTGGGCCCAGGATAGATCTTCTGAAATGATAACACCAAGGAATTCTGACCTTCTCCACCTCTGATCCTGCAATGCGGATTGGCTCTTGGACCTCCAGTTTCCTCCTCCTGAAGTCAGTCAACTCCTTGGTCTTGCTGACCACTCAGCCAAATGTTCAAACTCCCTCCTATATGCTGATGCATCACCACCTTTGATTCAGCCTATGACAATGGTGTTCTCAGCTAATTTTAAAATGGTGTTAGAGCTGTGCTTAGCCTCACAGTCGCAAGTGTAAAGCAAGTAGAGCAGAGGGCTAAGCTCACAGTTTTGTGGAGCACCTGTGCTGTTGGAGATCATGGAGGATATGTTGTTGCCAATCCGAACTGCCTGGGATCTACAAGTGAGGAAATCAAGGATCCAATTACACAAGGAGATATTAAGGCCAAGGTCTTATAGCTTACAGATTAGATTTGAGGGTATGATAGTATTGAATGCTGAGCCGTAGTCAATAAAAGGTATCCTGATGTATACAGCTTTGCTGTCCAGATGTTCCAGGGTTGAGCGAAGAGCCAACTAAATGGTATCTGCTCTGGACCTGTTGTGCCAGTCAGCAAATTGGAGCGGATCCAGGTCACTTCACAGACAGGAGTAGATCACCAAATTCTAAAAGCACTGCATCACAGTGGATGTAAATGCTACTGGACGATAGTCATTGAGGCAGGTTACCATGTTCTTCTTGGGCACTGGCATAATTGAAGCCTGCTTGAAGCAGGTAGGTACCTCACACTGCTGAAGCAAGAGGTTAAAAGATAGCAATGAACACTCCAGCCAGTTGATCAGCCCAAGTCTTAAATACTCAGCCAGGTACCCCATCTGGGCCGGATGCTTTCCATGGATTCACCCTCCCGAAAGATGCTGTTACAACAGCCTCTGGGACTGAAATCTCAGGATCATCATGGGCTGTGGGAGTTTGTGAAGGTTCCTCCATGTCTTGATGGTCAAGGTAAGCATAGAAGGCATTGGGAACAAAGCCTTGCTGTCGCCAATGTCACTTGGTTTCACTTTGTTAGAGGTATTGCATTCAAGCCTTGCACAGTAAATGACCATCCCCCAGTAACTCAAGTCTGGTCCGGAATTGCCACTTCACACTTCAGGTGGCTTTCTAGAGATCATACCTGGTCCTCTTGTATCTTACTCAATCGCCAGACCTGAATGCCACTGATGTGGCCCTCAGCAGATTGCAGATTTCATGGTTCATCCCATGCTTCTGGTTGAAGAAGACTTTTTTTTAATGTTTGGGTCTTATAGAGCTGCAACATTACCTCTCAGCTCTTGAATGCAGTCCCCGGCTAAGACGGCCAACAATTATCCTCTTAACCCTTCTATCAGTTTGCACAACAACCTTTGAAGGCTCTACAGACATGGACCCCAAGATCCTTCTGTTCCTCTACAGTGCACAAAATTCTGCCATTAACCCTGTTTTCTGCCTTCAAATTTGACTTTCCAAAGTAAATCCACACCACTGTTGTAATGCATGGTTATTTTGAGTTACTGTCAACTTGAACCTGTCTGACCATTATCCACTGACCTCTCTCATTAACAAGATATTTTCACCACAAACCACTGCTCACTGCAAGGTTTTATTTTTTTTAGTTTTGAACCATTCTCTGTATGCTGTTGAAACTGTGGTCCATGAAAATCCTTGTCTGTGTGCTTTTATGTATTGAGTTGCTGCTGCATGACTATCTGATTTGATATTTGCATTAACGAGCAGGTGCACAGGTCAACAAGTGTATATTTAAAGCATTCTGGGAACTGAAACTGAGAATATGAGGGACACCTTTTGGCATAATGTTGGGATGGAATAATTTAGCAAATGTGGGGAAAAAAAGTGGTGCCCAATTAGATGCATTTGCTGTCATATGTTAGGCTAAAGGCCTGGAAAATATTCCAAATTCGGTCTTTCACTTATAAAGAGTTAGTTGATGGCATTTAATAATGGCATGCCTGATAAGATTGCCCTTAGATGCATCATAGGGGAAGTTCCATTCACAGTCACAATCAGTCTGTCACATTTAGAAGAATTGTTTCCAAATGCTCTCTTTCTAGATGCTTTGCCCTATTGTAGAAATCTCTTGGAAGCACATTCATAGTTGGTCAGCAGAATGAGTTCACACAAAAGCACGTGAAATGTTTTTGGCCACTTCTGTGATGAGTGACAGAAGTGTCAACTGGTAGCTTTGTCAACCATTTGCACAGTACTCTCCAACTACCCACACTCCTCCATTTCCCCTTCCTCTGGCCTGCTGAACTGTGTGCTGAAAACTACCTCCTTGGCAGTAACTTGCTGTTTGAAATCCCCATTCCATCCACCAGCAAGGTCATTATTGGTGTCAGGCTAACTCTTCTGTAATTCCTTGTTCTCTCTCTTCCTCCTTTCTTATATATTTGCTGCTGTCTAGTCAGTGAGAATCATTTTTAAAATCACTGGAGCTTTTGGAGTTAAGAAACCAGGACATCCAGAATATGCATCACTGCCTCTTTAAAATCCTTGGGATACATGCAGAGATAAAAGTAAACTGGTGAAGGCCAGTATGTCTACTGGTATGAAAATGGCCAACACATTTGTAAAATTGGATTAGATGTTAAATGCTGAATCCAAAATGTTAGCAATATGTCCATTCCAGTAAGAAATGAAATTACTTTCCTCCCTGACTACAGACAATCAGTTCTTGGCTTTCAGTCACATTGATTTATTTTTAAATGAGCTTTTTTCATGAATGCTAATTTCATTTAGCTTCTCATTTAATAGTGGAGGACCTGTCCTTAGCCATGACACAACCTTTGGAACACTGTTCATAGCTACGGGGAATAGTATCTATCATTTTATCTACACTGTTTCCTGTCATCATTAATACCTGTTCACTTTCTCATCTTGAGCGGCTCCCTGAACAAGAAAAATGTTACAATTAATAGGTTTATCTTCTCTACAGTGTTCTTCTCACACAGAAGCATGAAATTCATGCCTGTTGAACAAGTGCAGGCTTTGAGGCTCCTCCCATGCTTCATACTTGGTCCCCATATGTGCCTCATTTGTAGTCTCAGGCTCTTCTCTCTCTTGCTAATCATTCCGCAGTACTTGGTGTAAGGGGTATGTTGGCCTCCTGGAACAAAATGTTCAGAATCATGTTCTTCCTCCCCCAAAGCATCACATGCTTGAAGTTCAGACTGTAGCTCATGAATTTTGAGCTAAAGTTTCTCAAGCTGCTGAGATTACTGTAGATAGATCTCAGTGGTGCCAGTTTCCTTGCACAATACTTCAACTGCAAAACATAATCTGTTTTGGAAAATCTGTCATTTTATTAATGTATGTAATCTATGTACAGTAATTTATTTATTTAATGTATTAAATATGAAGCAATATTATGGTCCTTGTCTCATCAAAGTCCCCGAGTCGCTAAGTAAGTACTCTGTAGACTCTCTGATAAAACAGCTGAGACCTGAGGTAAGAATATCTGACCAAGTTCTTTCCTGGTTCAGACCAATGTTCTTGGCTTCATTGCAAACAGGGATCATTCATTCTGGGGTAAGATCCCCTCTTCCCATCAATGGTTAATAATTCAGTAAATATGCCAGACAATCAGTTGAATGAGTGGGGCCACATATCGTTCCCTCACCTCATTTTCTCAAGGTTCATCCCAGGCCACAGAGGTGCAGAGGAGGAGTTCACATACATCAAAGCAACTGAAAAATTTCCTCATCTACAATGGTGTGGAATTCTGAAATAATTTTTGATTACAGTACAATGCTACGTATGGCTTGCAAAGCATTTGCAAACAAAACTTTCAAAGCTTCCTGATCTCGTCCAGGCAGCAAAAACGTTCTGAGCTAGTGACCTCAACTCCTGAGGAGAGGGAGAAAATATTTTCTTTAACCATGGACAGTGTGAACCAACAGAATTAAAAATTTGCCATTTTTAGTATTAGTAAATGTGCTGCATATTAATTATTCATCATTATTTATTTCTATTCAACAGCTAAGAGTCTTAATGAGATATTGTTAAGATAGTTAGAGTAGGAAAATATAAAAGCATGCCACAACTTAATTAAGTTGTTTAGTTGGTTTATTATTGTTACATGTGCCAAGGAAGAGTGGAAAACTTGTCTTCCATTATATCAATATATCAATGTTATATCAATATACATTATACAAAAGTGCATTGAGGTAGTACAAGATAAACCAACAGAATGCAGAATAAATTGTTACTGTGCCGGGAAAATGCAGTGCAGGTCATCAGTAAGATGTAGGATCACAGCCAAGTAGATAGTGAGGTGAGGAGACCTTCTTATTGTACTAGGCAATCATTCAATAATGTTATAGCAGCGGGATGGAAGATGCCCTTGAGCCTGGTGGTACATGCTTTCAGACTTTTGTATTTTCTGCCCAATGGAAGGGGGGGTTGTGGAGAATAGAGAATATTCGGATGGGTAGGATCTATGATCTTCTTGGATGATTTACCAAGGCAACAAAAAGTGCAGATAGAGTAGATGGAGGGGAGGCTGGTTCCCATGATGTGTTGAAATATGCCCACAATAGTCTGCAGGCTCTTAGGGTCTGGGCAGATCATCTGCCATACCAAGCTGAGATGTATCAGGATAGAATGCATTCTGTGATGTACTGATAAAAGTTGGAGAGGGTTAGAGGGGACATGTCACATTTTTATAGCCTCCAGAGGAAATAGTGGAGCTGGTGAGCTTTCTTAGAGGTGGTGTCAATGTGATTGGATCAGGGCAAGCTGTTGGTGATGTTTACTCCTAAAAACATGCAGTCTTCAACACACTCTACCACAACATTGTTAATGTAAACAGGAGCATGTGCACCCTATCCACCTTCCATTCCTGATGTCAGTGACTGGACTCCAAGTAATCATTATTTGAGATATGGCCTGCTACAGTGGTATCATTTGCAAACTTTTAGATGGAGTTAAGCAGAGTCTGGCCATGCAGTCTTGATTGTATAGGGAATAGAGTCAGAGACTGAGGACACAGCTTTATGAGCTGCCCGTGTTGAGAATAATAATGACAGAAGTCTGTTAAGGTCTGCTGGTCAGTAAGTCAGGGATCTACTTGCAAAGGAAGGTGCTGAATCTCAGGATTAGCAGCTTTGGAAATGGGTTTGCTTGGAATTATGATATTGTATGTGGAGCTGTAGTCAATAAACAATATTCTAATGTGCCAAATCAAGTTTAATTATCATTTAACATAGATAGAGCTGAACGAGACAGCGTTACTCTGGGGCGGGGGTCGGCAACCCGCGGCTCCGGAGCCACATGTGGCTCTTTTACGTCTGTGCTGCGGCTCCCTGTTGCTTTGGGAAATAATTGATTGTGGCGACCCTTTTCCTGGCACATCCGAACCGACTCACAATAAGATAGCCTACGGGGGTTTGCGAGCACAGAGCTTTGGAGCCTCTGCGCCATTGGGGTGGGGCAGGTTGAGGGAGGCTTAAAAGTGAGGCTGAAGATTTCGAATAAAGTTTTTTCCTTCGACTGCTGTTACCGACTCCGTGTCGTAATTTTAGCGCTGCGTGTAGCACACCGCTACATGGTCAGTATTTAATTAAAATGTATTTTATGTTAGTTTGTTAGTTTTTGAAATGTAAATCTAAATTTGAAGATTATGGTGATCTTGTACAATCTAAATAAGACGTTGTGGCGACTCATTTCCTGACACATCCGAACCGGCTCACAATTAGCCAGCGTTCAGGCTAAGGGAGATAGCCTACGGGGGTTTGTGAGTACGTGTCTTTTGCAGCATCCGCGCCCATGGGGGGCGGGTTGAGGGAGGCTTAAAAGCAAGGCTGTTTAGTTCGAATAAAGCTATCTTTGACTGCAGTTTACTGACTGCGTGTAGCAACCGCTACAACGTGTTTTTATCGCTGGCTGTCCAGAGGGGAGGTGCTGAAACGCTTTGTCGCGCGTCTGGAAGAAGTGAAAACTTCCCTGGGCAGCAAAGGGCTCAGCTTTCCTGAGCTGGAAGAGCCAGAGTGGCTGGAAAAGCTACACTTCATGGTAGACATGACAGCGCACCTGAACACGCTGAACACAGCTCTTCAACGGGGTAAGGACGTACAGCCCTGCACATGTTGGAGGATGTTTTGGCATTCGAGCGCAAGTTGACGTTGCTTGCCAGAGATTTACAGAAAGGCACATTGTCTCACTTCCCCAATTTGAGAGAGTTCAAACAATGTCACGACATGATAAATTCGGAGTATTTACATTCTGCAATCATCGCAATGCAAACATCGTTTGGGAAACGCTTCTGTGAGTTCAGAGAGGAAAAAAACACATTATCCTTCCCGGTCACTCCCCTAAGCATCGATCCATCCCTACTGAATACGACTGCATTGTCAGGTGTGAGTCAACCTGAACAAGTATGATAAATATTTTAATTGCGTATTATTTTACGTATATTCATATGTTTTCATTGTTCAGTGAAATAGTCCTTTTATTTTTCAGGTTGACAGCTGGCTGACGTTATTTTTGGTTTGCTGCTGGCGGCAAATTTAAGTTTGGCGTTTTTCATAAATACAAGAAGGACTCAAATAAACGTTGAGTATTTTACTTAAAAGTAACCTTCAACCCAACGTCTTTTTTTCGGAGTTCAAAATGTTTTTGTTGCATGCAGAAATGTAATTTCGTTTTCTCTGCAGGAGTTCATCAATTTCATAAATGCAACACATTATAGTTTGTTTATACATAGCATAAAGGCAAAACAAAACGTTGTATGCAGTGTTATTTCATTTTAAATGTCAAACGGGTTTTGCGGCTCCCAGTGTTTTCTTTTCTGTGGGAAACGGGTCCAAGTGGCTCTTTCAGTGGTAAAGGTTGCTGACCCCTGCTCTGGGGCCAAGGTGTAGAACATTTAAAAAAGCAAACAAACATCTAAAATAGTGAGTAACTTTCAAAATAGTAAGTAAAGTAATTCAAAATGGTAAGCAAACAATCATATTCACCCGAGAAAAAAAACATACTGTTCATATAGTCCAAGACCCTGAGCAACAATGTCCGGCACTCGATGGTACAAATGCATGCAATCCAGCCTTTCATTCCACCAGTCAGACACAGGAGGGTAGCACCAGCAGGAGAGGCCAGAGCCAGCCGAGCTCGGGTGCCATGCAGTCATGCTGCCACCTGGTCTGCAGCAACACACAAGCCCGTGCCTCGAGGCCTAGTCCTCAATTCAACCGAGGCTACACAGCTCCAATGTTATCTGTCCAGGGATGACATGCCTGTGGCAACTTACATTAGCACTGTCCAGCAGTGTCTTGCAAGGGAAATGTCAGAGACAATCTCCCACGGTTATACTGCACCAACTTCAATGCTTCTGAGTGGCAGGCAGCAACATGGTCTGCAGTCAGGCCAGCTGTTCCAAACCCAAACCGGCTCCTCCGATATCCCAACGGACTCCTCTGATATCCTGACTATCTCTTTTCCCAATATTCCGGCCGGCACCTTCGATAGCTTGGTTGGCTCCGCCACTGACATCAGTCCAGCTACTCTGATCACTCAGATCATAAAAAATAAATTTTACAAAGAAAAAAGCACCTTTGGTTGGCTCCCGAGAGGCCACTGCATTCGCACGCACCACCATCATAGCAGAAGCAATGAGTTGTGCCTTTAATATCGAGATGCTCCAGAGGTGAGTGTAGGGCCAGGGAGATTGTATCTGTCATAGACTCATTTTGGCAATAGGCAGATTGTCATGGGTTGAGGTTAATCGGGAGTCTGGATGTAGCTTGCGCCGTGACCAGCCTCCCGAAGCACTTCTTGCTAGTAGATGTCAGAGCCGCCAAATGGTAGTCATTAAGGAATGTTACCTTATTTCTCTTGTGTAGAGATGATAATGGTCTTCATAAACATGTGGGACCTCAGAATGAAAAAGGGAGAGATTAAAAATGTCCGCAAATACTCCCACTAACTGATCTGTGCAGGATCTAAGGACACGGCTAGAGACATCTGGGCCAGATTTTTTCTTTGGGTTCACTTGCTGGAAGATTGATCAACAGTGACTGTGGTTTCAGGTGCCTTGGAGACTATTAGGGTTGGTGACTTTCCAATCCTCTTCAGTTCAAAGCATGCATAAAATGTTTTAAGCTGATTTGGATGTTAAATGAGATAAATCCAAAGGTAAATCATGGAGATAAATTCAAACCTAGAGACGTAGAATGATTTTGTACAATGTACCCCAAACTTGCTGAGAATGCACATCAATTTATTTTATTGACAGAAAATTCCAGCCTAGAGTTTGTACCACAAGCAGATATGGTGCTTTAGACAGAAAGAGGAACTCTTAGCTGCTTTGACAAAATGATGTTAGAATGCAAAGAGCAGCTCGACATAAAGAAAAGGTGTTTCTATTAAACAGAATCAGGAAAATAAAGGAAAAATTTAGTTTATATTGATGGTTGTGCCCAGACAAATCAGCATGCATTAAGTTAATAAACATGTATGTAGATTGCAATATGGTAAATGCTTTATAGATTACAAAACGGGATAAAATCCATAGGCAATTTGCAAAGATTCATTGTAACAACTGTAACAATAGTTTTGGAGGTGAGAGCGTAGATAAGCACTGTAATAATCCTAAAGAAGGTGGAATTAATTTGTGGTTAAATAAACATTAATTCTTTTAGATGATTTCCAGCTGTTTCTTTAAGGAGTATGCAAATTCTGAAATGAAGAAAAAGCCTGGTCCTGATCTTGGTTGTGGCTTATGAGGCATAGCCACCAAGTTACATAATGTTTTCCAGAATACCCTCAAACCATCAATTTAGGATTTTTTTTTTTAACTCCTTGATTGAAAAGAGAAGTTTGAAAGAGATGGGAGAGATGCTAACAATAGTTTAACAAGAAAGCCTGGAAACAAATTTACTGTATGTCAAATCACTGAGAACCACTGTTCAGTAGAGTGGAATGGGGTAATGTAGGTAATCGTTCATCAATCCTTTCCCTTGCTTGTTTAGAAACCTCCAGACCTGAATATTCTGCTGTGGTAGAATTCTAATTGGAGTTCTTCATTTAGAGTAATTTACAATTTGTTATCCATAGAATCATAGTCATATATGGCATGGAAGCAAGCTGTTCAGTTTACCACATCCTATAACCATCCAGAACCCACCTACACTAACCTCTACTAACTCCAATTTATCTCCTCCATCAACCCCCCACCGTGACCCCAGATTCTATCTCTCAACTACACAGTAAGGGCATTTTACAGTGGTCAATTAATCTACCAACCTGCACATCTTTATGATAAGGGAAGAAACCAGAACACCCAGGAAAAAAGCTATGCAGTCACAGACAGCACCAGAGGTCAGGATTGAACTCTCATATACCATCTGGGTAGTCTCCAGCCCCTTGGTATGAACATCGAAGAATTCTCCAACTTCCGGTAATTCCCTCCCTCCCCCTTCCCCCATCCCACTTTCACTCTGCCTCCTCTTCCAGCTGCCTATCACCTCTCTCATGATTCTGTCTTCTTCTACTACCCATAGTGCCTTCCCCTTACATTCCTTCTTCACCTCTCCAGCCTATCCCATCCCTGCTTCCCCTCCCCCACCCCTTGATCTTTCCTCTGATTGGTTTTTCACCTGGCATCTTCCCCCCTCTCCCCACCTTCTTTATAGGGACCCTGCCCCCTCCTTCTTCAGTCCTGACGAAGGGTTTCGGCCCAAAACGTTGACTGCTCGTTTCAACAGATGATGCCCGATCTGCTGAGTTCCTCCAGCTTGTTTGTATGTGTTGATTTGACCCCAGCATCTGCAGTGTACTTTGTGTTTTGGATATTGCTGGAGCTTTGAGGGAGCAAGTCTACTAAGTGTGGCATTGTACCATCCAGAAAGATACCGCAACATGTTATGGAGCCTATTCAAGGGAGGATAAAGTGGACTGAAGATGGGTCAAGCTGTTCCTACCACCATAATATCCATTTATAATGGCACACACATTCTTGCCTGTAGCAGGCATAACAATTATCTTTTGCAAATATGCCATTGTTTGCAAAGACATGCAAATCCAAATTGATGCGACTGTGCACAGTGAAAGGATATCTCTCAGGCAGCACCATTGCATGGATGGGAAGAACAAACCTCACCAAAAATAAAGTCTGTGACACATAACTACATGACTTTTCAGGCTTTGTCCACTGCCAGTCACATCATGGACTATGAATGCTACTAAAAATCATTAATTTTCAGGAACATACCAAAATGAACAAATTTAATTAAACACTTAAAAGTATTAAAAACGTATTGATAACTAAAGCACTGAATAATATTTCAGTAAATCCTTCAAACAATTAAAGCATAACAAAGCAAAATAATTGTAAGTTACACAACATTGACCCCTGCCTTCTGTGATAGTGCCACCTCATTCAAATGAGTGAAATGCCGTTCCTGAGCCAGGTCCCATCTGTTGCATCTTTAGTAGTCAGATTTTAAAGATGCAAGCTTATGCTCTGCCATTAGCTCTGCTTTCAGAAAGAGGAACAAACTTTCTGACACTTGTGGGCCCCTTAGAAGAAGAAACTTCAGATGAAGAAGCTTGCTAACTCTTCAAACTTATTTTTTGTCTTCACTGTTGGGCTTCGCCATCATGAAGGATTGAGATTGTTGTGGACGCTGTTCCTCATATTGAGAGTTTAATTGTCCATCACTGTGATGGGACCACAGAGCTTAGCTCTGATCCACAGACAGCTTAGCTCAGTCAATGGTATGATAGACTTACAGTGTAGTACTCAGTGCTTTTGTCTCCTTCAAAGTTTCTTTCAATTATTATTCATCACACAGTTGACAGAGGGTAATATGTGGTAATCTGCAAGTGTTTCCTTGCCTCAATGCTGATGCCCTGAAATTTCATGGAGTCAAAATTGAGGACTCCCAGGATCACTCCTTCCCAGTTGTATTTCATTGTGTTGCCACCTCTGGTGAGTCTGGCCTGTTCACCCAACAAGAATAACTTAAATATCCCAATGGTCATCTTGGATTTTTGCTGAAAGGTACAATTCTGCAAGACTGATGAAGTTATTGTAATAGTATTGCCGTCTTCCGTCTGTGTATTTCAATTGTGATTGTGACCATTTTCCTCAGCAGCATGAGACCTGGTTGGCATTGATACCTCACCCCCTCTCTAGAGGTCCCTCTCCACCCAAAATGAGGAAGCAGAGTGCCAGGGAAGGAGAATGCTAGCATTATATGGTCAGAAATGGTCAAGAGTAATAAAACAAATCATCGGGTTTGAGGTGCTAGAGAGTCTTCTGTAAAGGAAGGTTTGAAGACTCAGCAAGATTGGGTGGAGTGGGGTTGCTAAAAGTAATGAACCTCTCTTAATGAACCCATAAGGGTTCAGCCACTTTCCCAGGCAACAATTTCATTAAAAATATATATATATTGACAGCTTCTTCTAGTCTGGATCTTCTTCCTGTTCTTTTAACTTGGCAGGAAATTCATGGCAGTTTTCCCATTTAGACTACATATATATGTTAGCATTCAGGACATCTTGGATTTATACCTACCCATTTCCTGGCACAAAGAGCTGGGCCAATGTTTTGTGTGTGTGCTTTTATGTCGTAGAGAGAAATAAAACAGAAAAATTTGTAGAAGTAGATTTTATTATTAATGGCAGTTTAATTGGGAGAGAAGACTGAAATTGTAAGAAAAGACATGTCCTGGAAACAGCCGTTTTTTTTTGTAACTTGCTTCCCCCCCCCCCCCCACCCCCGGCCCCAACTTTCATCATCTCAGCCTTTCTCAGATCACAGTCCAGCAAGTTTTATTACTGAAAATGAATTTATATTTCTGCTTGCAGTGTGGGATTTCCTCTATCTCATATGCAAGCAAATGTACCAAGTGAATTGTAGCTTTGAACAATCAAATTGACCCTGGAGATGGAAGTGCAGTTATAGGACTTTACCAATGTAATAACAGGGATCACAATTCAAAGAAAATTCAATATGGAGAGATTTGAGAGATCCTGATATCACTTTGTTTGCAACTTCTTAAGCGACTGAGAGCAAATATAATTATCTGAAAAGGGATGAGAGTTATATGCTTGTGTGATATCATTCTGGAGGAACGTTGTCTCATTTTTTAACTGCATTGCATTTGTGGTTTCTAAATGACAATAATCTGAATCTGAGTTATGTTGGAATACTTTTTTAATAGGTAGCATGTAAAATTATTGCTTAATAGTTCGACATCTTGAAATCTGTGAAGAACATTTTACTACAGAGTTTTCATAGCTTTCACATTTTAAACATAAGCTTCCACATGCAATAGTTAGTATAGCAGGGTTCCTGCCCACTGAGTGACTATGGTCAAAAAAACAATTCTAATTGTTTTTTAACTGAATGCTGCTGTCATTTACGCATTGAAAAAAATATGCAATTCATTGTTATAGAAGTGTGGATATATATGGTATGCATAAAACCAATGGCTTATGTTAGGGATATTGGCCAATTGGCAAGTAACACCTACATTATTTCTTTAATATGGTATTCATAAAGTTTAAGGAAAGAAAATGGCGTTTTGAAACATGAGTGGATTTGCAGGCCAATCTTAGAAATGACAAGCAAAAAACTGAGGTTTATTTTCTCTTTGGCAGAGCAGCTGGATTGCAACTGCCTAATCTTCGGCGGGTTCCAAGTCCCTGAGCAACTAAGGAATGTAGATGGATTGTTTTGATAATTGATTTTAGATGCCAAATATATTCTGAGCTTAACATAATATAGCCAGGATTTTAGAGTTCCAGTCAGCTCTACAGAAGGATGAGTAGCCTTAAATGAGGCTTTTATTTGTTGTTAAACTGATCTGTAAAACTTCTATCAATGTCTCTTACTATAAATCATGACCCATTGTTTTAAGAATAGTTTCTGATCCCACCTTTTATAATGAATGGTCCGGCAAAGCATAACTATGTGTTGCTCCTATTAAAAATTATTACTTTCTCACATCCTTTTATTTGTTCCTTCTTCTATTTATGTTGTTACTCGCAGCAAAAACTGGACATGTCCAAAAAAGGATGAAAACACTGCTGTATAACATACTTAAGTTTTGTAATATCTTCTATTTTCACACTATTTCATGTGTGATGGTGTTTGCGTGCTGTCAGTTCCAGAATTTACCAGTCTGTGCTCTATCTTTGATAGAGTGCAGTATATCCCATTACTGTTTGACTTTTAGCAACATCATTTTCCATTCCTAGTAAATGAAGGATAGCACTGTCAGAACACTGTTGATTTAAAGCCATTCTGTTCGATTTATAGCAAGCTAGAAGTAATATTCATTCAAAGAGTGTCTGATATATGTAATTGATGGTGTACCAGCTTAGATTTATAGAATCATACAGCTTCCTCTGTCTTACATGCCCATTAACTTCCCCGTGATTCTTTATTTTTTACAATAGGCATTTAACATAGTTTTTGACATTATGGTGTCATGGTCATATGGCATAGGAACAGCATTTCAGCACACTGATCATCAAAAATCTGTCTGTACTGATCCCATTTTACAATATTTTGTCCGTAACCTTCCAAGCAGTGGCAATTCCAGTGCTTGCATGGATAGTTTTTTAAATATAATAAGGGTATCTGCCGCTACCACTGACTCAGTATGTATGACCCAGGCTTCAACCACCTAATGGATGAAAATAACCTTTCTCCATAACAGGTCTTCCTTTTCTTGTTTACTCAGAATATCCATAAAGGATGGTTTTGCTGAAGGTGTCCAGGCTCTCCATTGTGTAATCAAATCATTGTTTATTGTTTCTTCTCCCGAGTTTGACTAACAGTTCCTATTTGTCACTTACATGCGTGCAGCTACGTCGGGAAATGCAGACTGTGAGAGGAAAGATAAGGTTTCATAGCTGTCATGTTATATGGCACCTTTCAAGCTTTCCTCTATCTGTGTTTTATGAAGGACATTCACTGTCATAATCTAAGAAAGTTGGCAGTAAATTGATGCACAGCAAGTTTCCAAGCAATGCACACTCAGTGGCCACTTTATTAGCTACCTCCTCTACGAAATAAGGTGACCACTGAGTCTATGTATGTGGTCTTCTTCTGCTATGGCCCATCCACTTCAAGATTTGACATGTTGTGCATTCAGAGATACTCTACTGTGATGTGTGGTTATTTAAGTTACTGTCACCTTCCTGTCAGCTTGAACAAATCTGCCCATTCTCCTCTGACCTCTCATGAAGGAGGCATTTTCCATCACAGAACTGCCACTGACTGGATTTTTTACAATTGTTTTCACACTATAGTGCAGTGGTTACCGGCCTGGGGTCCACGGACCTCTTTGTTAACGGTAGGGGTCCGTAGACCCCAGGTTGGGAACCTCTACTCCAGAGCCTTTTGTTCCCCATTCTGATATTTGCTCTGAACAACAAGTCAGCCTTTTGACCATGTCTGCATGCTTTTATGCATTGAGTTGCTGCTACATGATTGGGTCAATAGATATTAGCATTAATCTGCAGGTGTACAGGTGCACCTAATAAACTGATCACCGAATATATGAAGTCTATACAATCTGTACTTATGTGATGTGAAGGTCTAGGTGAGTGCATTGATTTGTTCAATTCTCGCTGTTACTTCCCTCAACGTTTTGCAGGATTGGGTCCTCTATTGTAGATCTACCCATCTTTAATGCAACTTCCATGGTTTGTTCTCTAATTCTCCAATACTGACTGAAGCACTGTAATCTGCACCTCTTTGTTATCAGTGACTTGTTCATATGCAAAGAAGGTTATTGTTGTAGATAACCTTCACGGCTCCAAAAGCAACTTCTCACTCAATCAAAGTACTGCGATCTCCATATTTATAACAAGTGTGCTGAAGAGAAAACTCCTGGACAGGCTTTTCATCAGTGACAGGTAGTAGTGTTGTGACCTCATAATCCCAGTGACCCAGGTTCAACCCTGACTTTAAATACTGTCTGTCTGGAATTTGTGCATTCCCCAAAACCACGGGGTTTCCCCTGATGCTCCAGTTACCTCATGCATCCAGAAGTCATACAGTGGTAGGTAGGCAAATTACCTCTTGTTGCAGTTGAATGTAAAATCTCAAGAGTTGAGGGGAATGAGAGAATAAAATGGTGTTATTGTAAATGATTGCTTGTTGTTTAGCATGAATTCAGAGGGTCAGGGGACCTGCTTCTATTATCTTTGATTCTATGGTTCAACAATTCTCCAAGGATCATCACTTTGTCATGGTGGAGAAGCTTACAAGTTCCTAAGATCCTGAGAGCAATGCCATGTGGAGTTGAGCTCTTGGTCAGGTCACCCATGGCAGTAAGGTCAAAGGAGATCCAGGCAAGACCTCAGTGGTAGAGCTGGCAGAAGATGACGACACATCACAATGGCAAGAAGGTTACAGCAGTGAAAGTCCTCAGTCATGGTCCCTGGCCCTGATCTGTCACAGACCGTGTAATGGTTGTGTGTGCATTAGTCTCACCACATTAAACAAAGAAATTCACAGGCATTCTCCGTAGAGGAATAACCCTTAGGAGAACATCATACTCCGCTGGAGATGTTCAGCAAATCTTCAACTTAGGGAGGAGCAGGTGGTTATAAAGTCATGTGAAATCCATTCTTTTAACTAAAGAAAATGCCATTCTTGCAAAATCTTAACTTAATGGGATTTTCGTTGCAAATCAGAAGTTTTATGTAAAACTGCATTGTGATGGCATGTTGCCATGTTATCACACAGTGTCAGGTTCCTCCCTTTACAGTCTTAATGGAGGTGTTAAAACTTTCCAAACAGGGTTATGGTTCATAAATGATTATTCTCCATGGGTTTTTTGAATAACTGTAATTAATGGTTAAGTTGCAAGAATAACCACTTTCTCAGCGAATTTAAAATTGTGGAAAAACAAATGTCCTTCTGGTTAGTCTCAGCAGACCTGCGTCTAGGTCCCTTCTTTCCATGCTGATGTCAGTATACATCCAGACTCTGCATTAGTTCTCACATTCCAAACAGTGGCGGCTGGACTGAAAGTGAAACAGGTGTAAATCATTTACAAGCAGGTCTAGACTTTGCTATCTTTTTTTTAAAGTAATACATCAGGGAGAAGAGGCAACTGGTTTGTAATATAGAAAAAATCCTGCAGACCTTACAGAGGTTAGCTGGGGGAAAAGTCCTAACCCAAACCATACTTCAATTGCAAACGGCAATCACAGGAAAATGTCAAGTTTGCAGTGGCAGTGTAGGTCACGGGGTCAGTTCAGCAAAGGTGGAATGATAAATGTTTCTGATCCCACATCCTTCACGTGTAGCTAAAAGAGTATTCTAAAAAGCTGAAATAATAGTTTATGTAAGGACGGATTTATTCCCAAGCTCCTGGTTGTTTGTGGAGGAGATATCAATGCACAGTAACAGATAATCCAGTTCACTGAATGTTAAGTTCTCAATTAGTTCAGCAAGGACTCTGTAGGCAATAGGAGCTGTTTCCATGCTGTAGGTCTCCATGTCCCTTGCATGAGGGAATAGTACTTCAAATTCTGAAAAAGTGTAGTACAGATCCAGAAAAAAATATATAGTTTTTCCATTGCTGACCAATTTAACGCAAACTCAGTTTTCCGTGGATTCTACACAATACATTTACAGTCCTTTGGAAATAATGGCTGAGGCTATTGCAGTCAGATGATTGTATAATATGAGTCATTAGAATGGATGGCATTCCTGTCTGTTTCTGTAGGAGTAGGTGGAAGTATTGTTAAGCAATGAGTGAAAACTTTAAGCCCTCTCCCCTGTCCCCTTTCATATTTTACTGAAGTAGTTCTGAACTGTCAGGTATCTACTTAATGAAATCTTACATTAGGGCTCTACCTGCAATCTCAGATATATATATATTTAAGCTCTATGGTACTATTTTAAAGAAGAGTATAAAGTTTCTCATGAGTGTCCTGGCCAATACTTATCCCACAATTTACACAACTAACACTTAGTACTGTATTATCAGGCCAGTGCTGTTTGTGGGAATGTGCAAATATCTGTGTCATTCCCTCATAACCAAGTAATATTGCTTCAAAAGTACTTTAATATGTTGTCTGTAATATGTTTTATGTTGACTTGTTGTCATGAAAGGTGCCAGTAATGCATGTTACTTTTTTGGATGCTTCTATAATTGCCTAATTGCTAACAACTAAAGCACTGTGTATATCATGTTATATGTTCGGTTTATTTTGTAAAAAATCAACTATTGGCATTTCCTTAAAGTAGGATTGCATCATTGCTTATTCCCACCCCTGCCCCCCATTTGTTAGGTTCAGGTTGCATTTTGAAGTAATCAGCCCTTTATCTGCAGGGAAAATAACTACTTGATTCTCAAGTCAAATATCCACAACATTTCTCCCCCAAACAAGTTGACTATACTGCCAAAGTGCAGCCAGAGCAAAATAGCACAGCTGTGTTTTAGTATATGCTGCCAGACCCAGATGAATAGCAAGAGAAATGTGGGGAAACCAATGAGCCAATTCGATGCTGATTTCAGAATATATTTTTCAGAACTTAAATATAAGGAAGGAAGCTGAAGAAGGCCTTTTGGCCCTCAAGCCTGCTTCACCCTCCATTAAGACCATGACTAATCTTTTACCTTGTCATTGTCATGTAATAACTCCTTGAACTTAAACATCCAAAAATCTATTGGCTGAGTGGAGGTACACCTACAGAAAGTAACTTGTTTTAGAAAAAGACCCAGTAAACAATATTCCTGCTGGTTTACTCTGAATGCCATGTGAATATTTGAGAAGCTCTATTCATTTTAACATCCACTTTGTATAGCAGCCAAACACCATAAACACCAATGAATCCAATAAAAGACAGGGCTTTGTGACTTTAACTGCCTGCACAAAGAGCTTGTTGAAGTAGAAACCTCTGTTCTTAGATTCTATTTTGTGCTAGGATTTGGGAGTAAAGAACATATGCCAGGGCAAGTCTCACTGATGCTAACTTTGCCTTAGACACACAATCCCTCAGGCCCAGTTAGTAATTCATATTCGGCCATACCTTCGCAAAAGCAGCACAGTACTAGTACTACATCAGTGGATCTGTGCACAGAATCACTTCAAGCACACATAATGGGAATACTTCTCCTCCCTAACCAGGAGACCCCTAACCAGACTGCTTGTCGCCAGAATGCACCATTCATTTATTTTGTAATTTTATGTCTTTGCTGGCACAAACAACAATTTTCAAGTATTCTGATTCTGATTCTGATATCCAGAGTACAGGGCCCCCAGCATAGTGAATCCAAAAGAGAGAAATGAAGTGTATGACACAAAAGAGAAGGAGCAGGGTAAGGCGAATGGAGACACTGCACCAGGCTGTCCCGTTAACAATATAGGGCCATGAATTCTTATCCAGGGCAGCTATCTAAGCATGGGTTAGGGAGGGGTTAGCATGGGTGAGAGCTGTTGTGAATGGGAGTAAGGGTGGAGCTGGGGGCTGACAGACACTAATGAATCATATCTTTACCTGGTCTTCTAAGAATGATTTCTCTACATGATCTGTGTGGGCACAAAGACAAAGTGGAATAGATTAAGAATCCTAAAGGCATATATGCGTTTTCAGGCACTGCACTGAACCTTACAAGCATAGCCACAATGTCCTTTAGCAATGCATTTTCATTATTGTGTCTACAACAGGATATTATCATCACAGTGGTTGATTGTGCTGCTTGGTGGCATCATTAAGTAAGTCCCCTATTTTGATTCCCTGTGACCATTACAAAAATATGAAGCGAATATCAAATTACACAGAGAAACAGAATTGAACAAGCCTCATTTACCTTAATCCTCCTCTAAACAGGGATTCGAATTCTGCCACTTATTTAACACATTAGAACCAATTTTCAGTGGCCATGTAGCCTACCACCCTCCATGAATTTGGGACCTAGGAGGAAACTGAAGCACTAGAATCTTGGTGTTTGCTCATCCGCCCTGAGACAGTATGGGCTTCCTCCGGGTATTCTGATTTCCTCGCACATCCTCAAGGTTCGTGAGGGTTGATAAGTTTATTAGTTGCTGGAAATTGCACATAGTGTACAGGTGGTCAACGCTACCATCAGGAAGGAGGTACGGGAGCCTGGAGATGCACACTCAACAATTCAAGAACAGGTTCTTGCCCTCTGCAATCCAATTTCTGAATGGACGTTGAACCCATGAACATTACCTCACTACTTTATTTTCCCACTACTTACTTAACTTACCTGTTTTTTAATATACACACACACACACACACACACACACACACACACACTTACTATACTTCACAGTTTTTTTCTCTATTATTATATATTCCATTGTACTGCTGCCACAAAACAACAAATTTCATGCCATAAGCCAGCGATATTAAACCTGATTCTGACTCTGAATAAAATGAGATTAGTGTGGGCATTAGTGTAAACGGATCATTGATGGTGGGTGTCAACTCAATGGTCGAAGAGCCTGTTTATGTCCTGTGTAACTTACTCTACAACACCCAATGGAAGCTGACAGAGTCACAGGGAGGATGCATAATCTCGGGTCACTAGAGCTGTGAGATAACAGCTCTCGAGGAATGGAACCCCTGAAATAACTTCAGATGTGCTGTGATGGCTGTGGTTAGCTCAGCTCCTGATTTGAGGCAGCAGTGTCATCAGCAATTTTGTTCCCTCAGCCTGGAACTCCCTTTCTGTGAATCTACAATTGTTGGTTTCATATTTATTTTGTTTAGAGATACAGCATGGTACTAGGTCCTTCTGAACCACAAGCTTGTGCCATCCAGTTTACCCCATGTGACCAACTACCTACTGAGCCGTACATCTTTGGAACATGGGAGGAAACCAGACCAACTGGAGGAAACCCAAGCAGTCACAGGGACAATGTACAAACTCCTTACAGACAGTCGGAGGAATTGAACCCAGTTCACTGGCCTTACACTAACCTCTACGTTACCATGTCGCCCTATATTAACCGCCATGGGTAAAGAAGTGTGCAAAAAAAATCTTGCAAGGTAGCATCTATGAGAAAAGGACGGAACACAGATGTTTAAGCACTAAAGGAAACTACTACGTGCTGTTAAGACCACAACACATAGGAGCAGAATTACACCATTCAGCCCATCAAGTCTGCTCTGCCATTTCATCATGGCTAGACTCAGATCCCACTCAACTCCATACACCTGTCTTCTTGCTATATCCTTTGATGCCCTGACCAATCAGGAAACTATCTACTTCCAACTTAAATATACCCACAGATTTGGCCTCCATCGCAGTCTGTGGCAGAACATTCCACATATTTACTACTCTCTGGCTAAAAAAATTCCTCCTTACCTCTGGAGGTCGCCCCTCAGTTTTGAGGCTGTGCCCTCTAGTTCTGGGTACCCCCACTGTAGGAAACATCCTTTCCTCATCCATCCTATCTAGTCCTTTCAACATTTGATAGGTTTCAATGAGATTTCTTCCCCCATCCTCCATTCTTCTGAATTCCAGTGAGTACAGGTCCAAAGCTGCCAAATGCTCCTCATATGTTAACCCCTTCATTCCCAGAATTATCCTTGTGAATCTCCACAGATGATGCAACAGGATGGGTGAGGGAGACCACAAAAAGAAGATCTCTGGACCTGCTTTAAATGTTCAGGCAGCATTGAAAGAGTGAACAATGATGGATGTTGTTGATGAGGCTGTTAACAATGTTTTGAGGAAATTCAGGACGTCGAGTCATTAGGCTCCCAGTGTTTTTGCCAAGTCTCAAGACATTTGGAAATCTTGCACTGTACCACATCTGGCAGCCCAACAATCCAAACTTGCTGAGCTCCAGAAGTCTCACTCTCGGAAACTGAGGGCAAGGTGTGTGATCCTGCCACTGCTGACTCACATGCACTAAATCTCCATCAACATTACATAAAAATGTCAGGAAATCAAGGTCTTTGTTGGCTATTTTTATCAGGAAATGTAAGCTCAGTTTAGTACATTGGATTCATCAGAGAAATGTACCAATGGGACATATGGAGCATCAGAAGACTTTAAATCAGTCTTGGCAATTTGACTCTTTTAAAGATGGTAAACACATTAGGTTGTGACCTAAAGGTGTGGACTTCCAGAATATCTGGGAAATGAAGCTAAAAACCATGTCAGTTTGAACTCCAGTTGAGATTTCATTAGGGTTCCAGTTCCTAAGAACAATGATTAATACTTGACATTGCCAATAAATTCTGCACCTGGTTCAGCATCATATTTTCATAGATCTGGCTGACCTTGCTAATCCCTGTTAAAGTAAATGGCTTTGTCAAGTGACAGTTTGCACATCTTGCCTGTAGTGTTTAAATTGTTTTATAACACTTCTTTGACAAAATAATGGAAGTTTAAATAGGGAAAATGTACTGTGCTGAAATGCACCAAACACCAGTTTCACTGATGCTAGAATCGATTATTAGAGTATTTGTGTCAGTAGACAGTATGGAAATAATCCTGTAGGTAAACTGTTCACAATAGCATCAATTTCAAACCTCCCTGAAACATTGGAGACACACAAAAAACTGCAGATGCTGGAATTCTGAAGCAACACACACAAAATGCTGGTTGATCTCAGCAGGTCAGACAACATCCATAGAGGGAAATGGACTTTTCAGGCCAAGACCCTTCATCACAATTGGAGAGAAAGAGGGTAGTCAACAGAATAAAAGGGTGTAAGTGGGTGGGAGCATGGTGATAGGTGAGCAGGGGAAGGGTGAAATGGGAATCATATGATGAGAAGCTGGGAGGTAAAATAGCTGGAAGAGATACAGGGCCAAAGAAGGAAGAATCTGATCATTGCCCATTACCCACACCTTCCTTGCTCAGGTTCCCCACTTTTTCCCATTATCCCAGGGAATATTGTCCCCTCCTATCAGATTCTTCCTTCTTCACCCCTTTGCTCTTCCACTTATCACCTCCCAGCTATCAATCCCACTTTTACACCAACCCCAGCTCACCGGGATTCACCTGTCACTGACCAGCTCATGGGCCACCACATCTCCTCCCACTAGTTTATTCTGACTTCTGCTTCTGACTTTGAAGTCCTTATTATCTTGGTCTGAAACATCCACTTTCATCTCCCTCCATAGATGCTGCCTGACCTGCTAAGATGGTTCAGCATTTTATGTGTGGTACTGTTTGCACACACAAAATGCTGGTGGAACACAGCAGACCAGGCAGCATCTATAGGGAGAAGCACTGCCGACATTTCGGGCCGAGACCCTTCGTCAGGACTATTAACTCTTTTCCCAAATTGCATACCTAAAATGGATTTGTCAGTGAATTGTTTGTTTATTTCAATTATTTTTCCTTTAATAACTTTGGGACTGGGCTTTCTTTTGTCACACTGAAACAGGTTTAATATTCCAGGAAGATTCCATAACCCCAGGGAGAGGTCTGGCACCCCACGTTGAACTGTGATTTCCTTCTGTGTTTTCATCAGACAGACCACTGGACCTCTTCCTGAAGAATAAACGTCAGGAATTCCACCCACTTTCCCTTTGACTGCTGGTGATACCTTTCGACCTATGTGTCACCAGTGGGGCAATAATGAGAATCCCTAGATGCTAGTGAGTGATGCTGTTTACAAAGCCAAATTATAGATGTAGACATATCAACAAAATATCCTTTATTGAAGTTAGTAAACACTCAATATAAATGATCAAAGTTATGAACAACAATGATCAAAGTTGTTCAATCACTTGTGGTTCACATGTGGTTCAATCACTTCTTATCCTTATAGAGTTATGTGGTTAGAAACAGGCCATTCAGCACAATTTTGTCTATGCCAGCCAAGATGACTGCCTATACTAATCCCATCTTCCTATGTCTGGCCTATATCATTCTAAACCTTTGCAGTCCATGTATCTGTCCATTAAAAATGTCTTTTAAATAGTGTAGTTTTACTCGCCTTTTCAGGCGGCTCAATCCATTTACCTGCCCACCACCTTCTGTGTTAAAAACTTGCTGCTTACATTCCCTTAAAATCTTTACTTTACTCACTCACCTTAAGCCTATGCCCTCTAGTTTTAGACTCCCCTACCACTAGAAAATGGCTGTGACTGCCTACCATATCTATGTCCCTCATAATTTTACAAATTCTGGGGGTCATCCCACCTTCTTCACGCAGGGAAACAGTCCTAGGCTATCCATTCGGGCCTCACAACTCAAACCCTCCAGTCCAAGTGCTACTAAACCAATGATTTGTAAACTGCAACATGATGTCTAAGCTCCTTTACTCAATGCTTCCATCCTTCCTTTGATCACTCGTTTACATGTGCCAGATCCATGGCTCTCAAAGATTGCTGATGGCACCAATCAAAGGTGACTCTTCAAGGTTTTCACCTCAAACTTGAGTAAGAACTGATCCACAGTCCAAAGCAACTTCTCCAGGACCTTGCTATGTTCACTTACAGCAACATTTCAATGGTCTATATATACAATATGCTGATAGCTCCATCTGCTCATGTCATTTACATATCTACCGTATGTGCCCTAATTATATTTAGTAACCTCTGGTATGGCATCTCCACGGTGATCCTCACCATTTTTTTCTGATGCACTATAGAAAACATCCAATCCAGATGCATCACCGCGGCCTCAGGAGGGCAGCCAGCATAATCAAGGATCTCTCCCAGCCTGGTCGTTCTCACTTCTCCCCCCTCCCAATGGGCAGAAGGTACAAATGCTTGAGAACGTCAGACTCAAGAACATCTTCTAGCCCATCATAATCATTTTCTTGAATGGACGCCTCAAACACTAAAGATAATCTCTTGATCTCTCAGCCTACCTGGTCATGGCCCTTGCACTTTATTTGAATTGAATTGACTTTATTGCTTACATCCTTCATATACATGAGGAGTAAAAATCTTTTCTTAATGTCTCCGTCTAAATGGGAAATGTGCATCTTATAGTAATTTGTAATAAATAGTATGTACAACAGGACAGTGAATGTAACTTAGAAATACAATTATATTAGCGTGAGTTAATCAGTCTGATGGCCTGGTGGAAGAAGCTGTCCCGGAGGCTGTTGGTCCTGGCTGTTATGCTGCGGTACCGTTTCCCGGATGGTAGCAGCTGGAACAGTTTGTAGTTGGGGTGACTCAGGGTCCCCAAAGGTCCTTCAGGCCCTTCTTACACACCTGTCTTTGTAAATGTCCTGAATAGTGGGAAGTTCACATCTACAGATGTGCTGGGCTATCTGCACCCCTCTCTGCGGAGTCCTGCAATTGAAGGAAGGTACAGTTCCTATGCCAGGCAGTGACTCAGCCAGTCAGGATGCTCTTAATTGTGCCCCTGTAGAAAGTTCTTAGGATTTGGGGGCCCAAACCAAACTTCTTCAACCATCTGAGGGGAAGAGGCGCTGTCGTGCTTTTATCATCACACAGCTGGTGTGTACAGACCACATGAGATCATCAGCGATGTGTATGCCGAGGAACTTAAAGCTGTTAACCCTCTCAACCCCAGACCCATTGATGTCAATGGGGGTTAGCCACAACCAGCTCCTTTGTTTTTGCGACATTAAGGGAGAGATTGTTTTCTTGACACCTCTGTGCCAACCTCTACTGCACTAACTCTAACTGTAACACTATATTCTGTATTCTGTTTTCCCTTTATGTTCTATCTCAATGTCTTTCTGCAGAGAATTATCTGTATGGAGGGCATGCAAACAAAATTCCACCAATTCCACCTTATCTGTTTTGCTAGATACAACGTAGAAAAGCTCTTTCAATGTTAGACATGGTTTTTCTTTCATGAATCTTATTGGTGATTCTGTCCAATCAGATTATCATTTCTGTGGCTCAAAATAGATTCTAGTTACCAATGTCAGTTTGTCGTCCTCTGTTAACTCTCTCCTTCCTTTTTCACAAATGTACCTTATTATTTGTTAATTTATTTGTGGTAACATGTTGTGTGTCAGTTTATGAGTTATGTGTACTGTATTATAAGACCTTAAGATATAGGAGCAGAATTAGGCCATTTGGCCTGTTGAGTCTGCTCTGCCATTTCATCATGGCTGATCCATTTTTCCTCTCAGCACAAATCTCCTGTATTCTCACCTTATGCACGTTGAAGATTGCTTTGTTTAATGGTATACATGAATATGGTTGAATGACCATAAACCTCAACTTGAACTTGAAAATAAACTACTACAAGTTACAATAAAAATAAAATAAATAAATAGTGCAAAAGAAAAATAGTGAGGTAGTGTTCATGAGTCATGAAAAAGTGTTCATTTGTCATCTTCCAACTTGTGGGAACTTTTCTAGAATCTATGGAATTTAAGATATAACCAATACTCTCCTTATCTCCATAGCCACCTCCTTTAACACCTAAGATGTAAGCATCAGCTAGACATAGAAACACAGAGATATACAGCACAGAAGCCGATCCTTCAGACCATTTCAAGATGTCAAATAAAGTAGTGTTAGAGAATGATGTCCTCAAGTTAATTAAGAGCAGCAATAGACAAGATTTTTGGGACCTTGAGCAATATTTTCAAGTCCTTTCTAGCCGTAAGTGATGTCCTGGAAGATTGGCAAGTAGCTAATAAACCATAAAACCATAAAATGCTGGAGCAGAGTTGGGCTACCTGGCCCATTGAGTCTGCTCTGTCATTCAATCATGGCTGAATTATTGTCCCTCTCCTGCTTCTCCCCAAAACCATTGATACTCTGACTAAACAAGAGCCTATCAACTTCTGCTTTAAATATACCCAGTGACTTAGCCTGCACGGCTGTCTGCAGCAATGAATTCCACAGACTCACCACCCTCTGGCTGAAACAGTTCAGAATCAGAATCAGGTTTATTTTCACCAGCATGTGACGTGAAATTTGTTAACTTAGCAGCAGCAGTTCAATGCAATACATAATATAGAAAGAAAGAATAAATAAATAAATTGCAGTTTATATATATAAAAAGTAGATTAAAAGTAGTGCTAAAACAGGAGTAATATTTTTTAAAGTGAGTTAGTGTTCATGGGTTCAATGTCCATTTTGGAATCATATGGCAGAGGGGAAGAAGCTGTTCCTCAATCATTCAGTGTGTGTCTTCCAGCTTCTGTACCTCTGTCCTGTCTATAGCAATGAGAAGAGGCCATACCCTGGGTGCTGGGAGTCCTTAATAATGGACGTCACCTTTCTGAGGCACCCCTCCTTGAAGATGTCTTGGGAACTACAGAGGCTAGTACCCAAGATGGAGCTGCCCAATTTTACAGCTTTCTGTAGCTTCTTTTGGTTCTGTGCAGAAGCCACCCCCTCCCGCCACACACACACAACACACACACACACACACACACACATCTGTGATGCAGCCTGTCAGAGTGCTCTCCACGTTACATCTATAGAAGTTTTCAAGTGCTTTAGGTGACAAACCAAATCTCTTCAAACTTCTAATGAAATACAGCCGATGTCCTGCCTTCTTTATAGCTGCATCAATGTGTTGGGGCTGGGTTAGATCCTCATCTCATCTCCATTAGACGTTCTACCAATAATGTTTGCATTACCAGCAATTTTGTAGATGGCATATGAGCTATACCTAGCCACACAGTTATACACATAGAGGGAGTAGAGTAGTGTGCTAAGCACACACCCCTGAGGTGCACCAGTGTTGATCGTCAGCAAGGAGAAGATATTATCACCAATCTACACAGATCGCGGTCTTCTGGCAATTGCAGAGGGCGATACAGAGGCCCAAGTTCTGTAGCTATCGATCAGGACTGTGGGGGTGATGGTATTAAGCAATGAGCTATAGTCAATGAACAGCATCCTGACATATTGCCCAGGTGATCTAAGGCCATGTGAAGAACCATTGAGATTGTGTCTGCCATAAACCTATTGAGGCAACAGGCAAATTGCGGTGGGACCAGGTCCTTGCTGAGGCAGGAGTTCATTCTAGCCATGACCAACCTCTTAAAGCATTTCATCATCATGAAATGAGTACTACTGGGCGATAGTCATTAAGGCCGATCACACTAGTCTTCTTAGGCACTGGTATAATTGTTGCCTTTATGAAGCAAGTGGGAACTTCTAACCATAGCAGTGAGAGATTGAAAATGTCTTTGAATACTTCCACCAGTTGGTTGGCACAAGTTTTCAGAGCCTTACCAGGTACTCCATTAGGGCCTACCGCCTTGCGAGGGTTCAACCTCCTGAGAGACAGCCTAACATCAGCCTCCAAGACAGAGATCACAGGGTCACTGGGTGCAGCAGGGATCTTTATAGCTGTAGTTATACTCTTCCTTTCAAAGGGGCGTAGAAGGCGTTGAGTTCATCTGGTAGTGAAGCATCGCTGCCATCCATTCTGTTCAATTCCACCTTGTAGGAAGTAGTGTCTTGAAGACCTGTCAAAGTTGACATGCATCCAATGTCAGCTCCAACCTTATCTCTGTTCTATAAGGGACATCTTTCTATTCTGAGACTGTGTCCTGTGGTCCGAGACTCCTAAACTGTGAAAATCATTCTCTACACGTCCTCACTATCTAAGCTTTTCAATATTCACTAGGTCTCAATGAGATCCTCCTTCATTCTTCTAAACTCCAGGGAGTTAAGGCATAGGATTAGCCAATGCTTCTCCTACATTAACCCTTTCATTCCAGGGATCATTCTAGTGAACCTCCTCTGGACCCTCTCCAATGCCAACACATTATTTCTTAGATAAGGGGCCCAAAAGCCTCATAAAGCCTCAGAATTACATGCTTGTTTTTATATTCTAGTCCTCTTGAAATGAATGCTAACATTGCATTTACCTTCCTTACCATCAACTCAATCTGGAAGTTAGTCCTGAAGAAGGGTCTCAGCCTAAAACGTGGACTGTTTACTCCTTTCCATAGATGATGCCTGACCTGCTGAGTTTCTTCAGCATTAGGTGTGTTGCTTTGGCTTTTCAGCGTCTGCAGATATTCTTGTGTTTGTGATTAACCCTTTAGGGAATCATGCATGAGGGTTTCCAAGGCCCTTTGTACCTTTCTCCCCATTTAGAAAATGGTTTACTTCCTTCTACCAAAGTGCATGACCATACATCTCCCTACACTAGATTCCATCTACCTCTTACCTCTTCTCTTAATCTGTCTAAGTCCTTCCTGCTTCCTGCTTCCTCAGCACCATCCACCCCTCCACCTAACTTAGTATCGTCCACAAACTTGGCCAAAAATCCATCAATTCCGTCATCCAAATCATTGACATATAATGTGAAAAGAAACAGTCCCAACATTGGCCGCTGCAGAACACCACTAGTCTCCAGCAGCTCACCAAAAAAGGCCCCCTTTAATCCTACTAATGCTGTCCTTTAAACAGCAAGGGAAGTGGGATAATCCTAGAAATTATAGACTGGCGAGTCTATCATCAGTACTAGGGAAGTTACTGGAGAGGATTCTTAGGCATAGGATTTATAAACATCTGGAAAACTTACCTAATTAGGAACAGTCTGCATGGCTTTGTGTGGGATAAGTCATGACTTTCTAACTAGATTGAGTTTCGCAAGGAGGTTATGAAGATGATTGTTGAAGGTGGAGCTGTGAACGTTGTCTACATGGAATTTAGTAAGGTGTTTGGCCTGAGTCTCAGCCAGATTAAGATGAATAGGATCCGTGGTAAATTGGCTGCCCATAGAGTACAGAGGATAGTGACCAATGGGACTTATTCTGGCTGGAGATTAGTAACTAGTAGTGTTCTGCAGTGATCCATATTGGGACCTCTGCTATTTGTGATATACAATATATAAATGACCTGGATGAAAATATTGATAGGGAATTAGTAAATATGTAGATGATATATTGATTGGTGCTGTTGCGGATAGCATAAAAGTTTGGCAAAGGTTACAGTAGGATATCCACTCAGTAGCTACTTTATTAATTATATCTATATACCAGCTCATTAATGCAAATATCTAATCACCCAATCATATGGCAGCAACTCAATGCATAAAAGTATGTAGACATGTTCAAGAGCATGTTGTGGTTCAGACCGAACATCAGAATGGGAAAGAAATGTAATCTAAGTGACATTGACCATAGCATGAATATTGGTGCCAAACAGGGTAGATTGACTATCTCAGAAACTGCTGATCTCCTCAAATTTTTATGCACAAGAGTTTATAGAGAATGGTGCAAAAAATAAACAAAAATACCCAGTGAGTGGAAGTTCTGTGGGCAAAATCAAGTTAATGAGAGTGGTCAGAGAGAGGAGAGTGGCCAGACTGATTCAAGCTGACAGGAAGGAGACAGTAACTCAAGTAACCAGACATTTATAACAATTTGTGCAGAAGAGCATCTCTGTGCACAATACTGTGAACCTTACAGTGGATGGGCTACAGCAGCAGAAGACCACAAACATACTGTTACTTGCTGTTTTATTAGGTACCAAATAAGGAGACCACTCTTTATTTGGTATTTAAAAGTTAGAATGTTGCATGACTTTTAAGATAACTTGTTGTGGTTATATTCCTATGACAGAGATTGAATTCTGGGATAGCCTAGGAAACGGCTGTAGCTGATAAAGTGGCCGCTGAGTGTATATCAGTTGAAGTTATGGGCAGAGAAATGGCAGTCGGAGTTTAACCTGGCAAAATCTGAAGTGTCGCACTTTGCAAAATCAAACGTAAAGGGATAATAGACAGTTAATGCAAAATCTTTGACTGTTGATATGCAGAGGGATCTTAGACTCCAAGGCCTTCATTAGTTGAGGAGTCGAGTTCAAGAGTTGAGAAGTGCAGCTTTGTAATACTCTAGTTAATCTACATCTCCAGTATTGCATTCAATTCTGGTCACCGCAGTATAAAAAGGATGTGAAAGCTTTGAAGAGGGTGCAGAAGAGGCTTATCAGGATGCTGCCTTCATTAGTGGGCAGGTGCTATAATGAGAGGGTAGATAAACCTGTTTTTTTTTTCTCTCTGGAGTAGAGACTGAGGGGAAGACCTGATAGAATTTTATAAAATTATGCGAGTCATCGATGGACAGCCAGTATTTTTTCCAAGGATTAAAATATTCCAAGGATTAAAATGTTGACAGAGAAAGAGTTAAATTGTACCACAGAGGCAAGATTCAAAAGAGCAAAGAATGCAGGGCGGAATATGCTGTATTTAAATGCACATAGCACTCGGAATTAGGTGGACAAGCACTTAGAGATTAGTTGGTATGACATTGGGGGCATCACTGAGTCATGGCCAAAAGAAGGCCATAGTTGCAAGCTTAACATCAAAAGATATACTTTGAATCGACAAGACTGGCAGGATGGCATAGGCTGTGGTGTTACTCTGTTGGCAAGAGATGGAATTACAGGTTTAGAAAGAGGTGGCATAGGGTCAGAGAATGTCGAATTTTTGTAGATGGAGTTAAGAAATTGTGAGGGTAGAACAACCATTATGGGAATCATATATCGGCCTCCAAATGGTAGCCAAAACGTGAGGTTGAGATTGCATAGAGCTGGAAAAGGCATGTAATAAGGGTAATGGTATGTTCTAATGGGGTCTTCAATATGCAAGGGTTTGGGAAAATCAGGTTGTTGTCGGATTGCAAGAGAGGGAATTTGTTGAATGCCTACAAGATGGCTTTTTAGAGCAGCTTGTGCTTGAGCCTACTCGGGGAAAGGCCGTCTTAGATTGAGTATTGCATAATAACCCAGTATTGCATAATGCCTATCCAAAAGTCTCTTAAAAGACCATATTGCATCCACCTCCACCACCGCTGGCAGCCCATTCCACGCACTCAACACACTCTGTGTAAAAAACTTACCCTTGACATCTCCTCTGTACCTACTTCCAAGCACCTTAAATATATGCCTTCTTGTGGCAGCCATTTCAGCCCTAGGAAAAAGCCTTTGACTATCCACACGATCAATACCTTTCATCACCTTATACACCTCTATCAGGTCACCTCTCATCCTCCATCGCTCCAAGGAGAAAAGGCCGAGTTCATTCAACCTGTTTTCATAAGGCATGCTCCCCAGTCCAGGCAACATCCTTGTAAATCTCCTCTACGCCCTTTCTATGGTTTCCACATCCTTCTTGTGGTGAGGCAACCAGAACTGAGCACAGTACTCCAAGTGGGGTCTGATCAGGGTCCTATATAGCTGCAACATTACCTCTCGGCTCCTAAATTCAATTCCACAATTGATGAAGGCCAATACACTGTCGCCTTCTTAACCACAGGGTCAACCTGCGCAGCTGCTTTGAGCGTCCTATGGACTCAGACCCCAAGATCCCTCTGATCCTCCACACTGCCAAGAGTCTTACCATTAATACCATTATATGCCATTATATTTGACCTACCAAAATGAACCACATCACACTTATCTGGGTTGAACTCCATCTGTCACTTCTCAGCCCAGTTTTGCAACCTATCAATGTCCCGCTATAACGTCTAACTGCCCTCCACACTATCCACAATACCTCCAACCTTTGTGTCATCAGCAAACTTACTAACCCATCCCTCCACTTCATCATCCAGGTTATTTATAAAAATCACAAAGAATAAGGGTCCCAGAACAGATCCCTGAGGCACTCCACTGGTGACTGACCTCCATGCAGAATATAACCCGTCTACAATCACTCTTTGCCTTCTGTGGGCAAGCCAGTTCTGGATCCACAAAGCAATGTCCCCTTGGATCCCATGCCTCCTTACTTTCTCAATAAGCCATGCATGGGGTACCTTATCAAATGCCTTGCTGAAATCCATATACACTACATCTACTGCTCTTCCTTCATCAATGTGTTTAGTCACATCCTCAAAAAATTCAATCAGGCTCGTAAGGCACGACCTGCCCTTGACAAAGCTGTGCTGACTATTCCTAATCATATTATACCTCTCCAAATGTTCATAAATCCTGCCTCTCAGGATCTTCTCCATCAACTTACCAACCACTGAAGTAAGACTTACTGGTCTATAATTTCCTGGGCTATCCCTACTCCCTTTCTTGAATAAAGGAACAACATCTGCAACCCTCCAATCCTCTGGAACCTCTCCCGTTCCCATTGATGATGCAAAGATCATCATCAGAGGCTCAGCAATCTCCTCCCTCGCCTCCCACAGTACCCTGGGGTACATCTCATCTGGTCTGAGTGACTTATCCAACTTGATGCTTTTCAAAACCTCCAGCACATCCTCTTTCTTAACATCTGCATGCTCAAGCTTTTCAGTCCACTGCAAGTCATCACTATAATCACCAAGATTCTTTTCCATAGTGAATACTGAAGTAAAGTATTCATTAAGTACCTCTGCTATTTCCTCCAGTTCCATACACACTTTCCCACTGTCACATGATAGGTCCTATTCTTTCAGGTCTTATCCTCTTGCTCTTCACATACTTATAGAATGCCTTGGGGTTTTCCTTAATCCTGGCTGCCAAGGCCTTCTCGTGGCCCCTTCTGGCTCTCCTAATTTCCTTCTTAAGCTCCTTCCTGTTGGCCTTATAATCTCCTAGATCTCTAACATTACCTAGTTCTCTCAACCTTTTGTAAGCTTTTCCTTTCTTCACTGGATTTATTACAGCCTTTGTGCACCACGGTTCCTGTGCCCTCCCATAATTTCCCTGTCTCATTAGAATGTACCTATACAGAACTCCACACAAATATCCCCAGAATATTTGCCACATTTCTTCTGTACCTTTCCCTGAGAACATATTTTCCCAAATTAAGCTTCCAAGTTCCTGCCTGATAGGCTCATAATTCCCCTTACTCCAATTAAATGATTTTCTAACTTGTCTGTTCCAATGCTATTGTAAAGAAGAAGAAAATTATGATCACTATCTCCAAAATGCTCTCCACTGAGAGACCTGACACCTGACCAGGTTCATTTCCCAAAACCAAATCAAGTACAGCCTCTCCTCTTGTAAGCTTAACTACATATTGTGTCAAGAAACCTTACTGAACACATCTAACAAACTCCACCCCATCTAAACTCCTTGCTCTAGGGAGATGCCAATCAATATTTGGGAAATTAAAATCTCCCATCACAACAGCTTTGTTTCCCTATCTGCTCCTGAATATCCTTGTTACTACTGGGCGGCCTATAAAAAACACCCAGTAAAGTTATTGACCCCTTCCTGTTATTAACCTCCACCCACAGACACTCCGTAGACAATCCCTCCATGACGTCCACCTTTTCTGAAGCCGTGACACTATCTGTGATTAACAGTGCCAGATCCCCACCTCTTTTTTTTCGCAAGATTGCAAATGTCACTCCGCTCTTTAAGAAGGGAGGAAAGCAAATAACAAGGAAATTATAGGCCATTTAGCCTGACCTCAGTGGTTAGGAAATTGTTGGAGTCTATTATTAAGGATGAGGTTTCAAGGTACTTGGAGACTAATGCTAAAATAAGTCAAAGTCAGCATGGTTTCTGAAAAGGGAAATCTTGCCTAACAAATCTGTTAAGAGTTCTTCGAGGAAGTAACAAGCAGAGTGAACACAGGAGAGACAGCAGACTTCATTTACTTGGATTTTCAGATGGCCTTTGATAAGGTGTCACACATGAGGATACTTAACAAGATAAAATCCTATGGCATTACAGGAAAGATATTGGCATAGATATTGGAATGGCTGACAGATAGGAGGCAGCAAGTGGGAATAAAAGGGGCCTTTTCTGGTTGGCTGCAGTGTTCCTCAGGGGTCGGTATTGGGACTAGATAGGGTGGATATGGAGAAGATGTTTCCTATGGAAGAGGTATCCAAAACAGGAGGGCACAGCCTCAGAATTGAGGGGGGCCTTCAAAACAGAGGTAAGGAGGAATTTTTTTTAGCTAGGGTAGTAAATCTGTGGAATGCTCTGCCACAGACTGTGGTGGAGGCCAAGTCCATGCGTATATTTATGGCAGAAGTTGATCGTTTCTTGATCAGTCAGGGCATCAAAGGATATTCCAAGAAGTTAGATGTTAGGGTTGAGTGGGATCCAGAATCAGCCATGATGGAATGGCGGTACAGACTCAATAGGCTGAATGGCCTAATTCTGCTCCTATGTCTTATGGTCTTATCTAATACCAGAAAGCATACATTCAATGGGAGAGGGTGTAAATTAAAAGATATGTGGGGCAGGTATTTTACACAGAGAGTGATGGCTGCCTGAAATGCATTGCCTTGGAGGGTGGTGGGGCAAAATGAGAGAGGCATTAAAAATACTCTTAGATTGGCACTTGAACGTGTAGGAACTGGAAGGATATGAACATTACATAGGCAGAAGGGATTAGTTTAGTTTGGTATTTGATTACTTGTTCCAATAGTTTTGCACAATATTTGTAGGCTGAAAGTCTTGTTCTTGCATGTTCTGTGTTCTATGTTCTAAGATGAAAAGTCATACAATATGACATTGCATGTGACATTTAGAGCATCCAAGGGAACCTACTCAGCCCAAGTTACAAGAATTAATTTTACTGAGATGACAAAAGACAGAAATAACCAGGGGAGCTATATTTGTTTTAGAATCTAAGTATCATTACTTACGTGAAAAATAAATGGCTCTAAATTACACCTTGAGGAGCGGTCAAGATAATTGTGTAACATGTTCATCCAAAATTCTTCTTACTGTCTCAAAATGAGGTGTTAACCTGTTTAAAATAAATGTTGACACCTATTTAGTCAGTAGGGATTAACTCCAGACTGGTGTACTTATCAGGATCTATTTCCATATTTTTACTTCTTTTTTTACCTTGCTCTATTTTATTGTAGACTTTGGTAGTTATAAGACTTCTAAAAATTACTCTTATTATAAAAATCTGCACATGTGGTATTGGCATTAACAGCTGCCTTCCTGTCTGTCTACTTACGTAAAATAGCAAGCTGTTACGGTGCATAGCTCTCAACACAACAGCTGTTACAGCTGCACTCTACTATTTCATCTCAATTCCAGCAGTCAACACAGCGGCCAGAGGCAATGCTCCATACATCACCTCTCCATCTATGCATCCCTGTCCCTTGTACTTAGACACTTAACGCTGTATGGTGCCAGTTTTAACCCACAAAAACTGGGGGGGCAACACACATTTGCAGAGTAACTTTGACCAAAAAGTTAAAAAGTAAATTTATTATCAAAGTACTTATACACCATATACAAACTGGAGATTCATTTTCTTGCAGGCATTCTCAATAATCCATAATAGAACAATAACCACAATAGGATCAAGGAAAGATCACATCAACCAGGCATTCTGCCAGTGTGCAAAAGGCAACAAACTGTGCAAATACAAAAAGAAAAGATGAATAAGTAATTAAATGTAAGAATAAGCAAGCAAACAATAACTATAGAGAACATGAGATGCAGAGTCCTTGAAAGTGTGTACATAGGTTGTGGGAACATTTAATAATGGGGCAGGTGAAGTTATCTGCTTCGGTTCAAGAGCCCAATGATTGAGGGTAAATAACTGTTCCTGAAGTTGGTGGTATAAGTCCTGAGGCTCCTGTGTCTTCTTCCTAATGGCAGCAGCGAGAAGAGAGCAGGACCTCCCTAGGGAGTGGGGATCCCTGATAGTGAATGATGCTTTCTTGTGACAACGCTCTATCTAGATGTGCTTAATGGCAACGAGGGCCTTACCCATGATGGAATGGGCTGTATCCACTATTTTTGGTGGGATTTTTCATTCAAGGGCATCAGTGTTTCCATACCAGGCCATGACGCATTCAGTCAGTATACTGTCCACCATACATCTATAGAAGTTTGTCAAAGTTTTAGATGCCTCGCCAAATCTTTGAAAACTCCTAAGAAGCCTTGCTGGGCTACCTTTATAATTGCACGTACACCCTGGGCCCAGGGCAAGCCGTCTGAAGTGATACCACTGAATTTCAAATTACTGACCCTCTCCACCTCCGATCCACCGTAGAGGACTGGCTCACATACCTCAGATCTCCTTCTCCTGTGAATCACCAAATATTAAGTTTTAATCAAGGATCCTGTTCATATTCATATAAAATAAGTTGATTTTTCTATATAAAAGGTAGCACCAACTACAATCTCAGGATTTCCCAGAGTATTTTCACAGTTAACAAGGTACTTCAAAATATATACACACCTTTATGTTCATGCATAAAAAGGTCTCACAGTGAGCTAAGTGACCAGTTAAGCTATGTTCAATGACATTGATCGATTAATAAATCTGAACTCTTAATCTCACCTTGTCGTGGCTCTTGTACCTTATCTGCCTACCTTTGCTGCACTTTCTCTTAACTGTAATGTTATAATTTGCATTCTGGTGTTGTTTTTCCTTTTGTAATACCTTGAGTAGTTATGCTTGGAATTGCCTGTCTCAAAGGAATGCAAAACAAAGCTTTTCACTGTATCTTGGTACATGGAACATAATAAACTAATTACCAATAAACGTACTCCTATACTCCTTGTTCAATAATATCATAGCACCTTTATGTCCACATGAGAGATAAAATGAGTGTACATTTAGTCACTGAAATACTGACCACTTCTGTGTTGAATCAGACTTCAACTTCCAGTTCCTTCAGCCATTCAAGTGCTTATTCAGAGTGTGGATGCTTCGTGCTTTATTTCAATTTGTGACTACTGCAGCTTTCTGCAGAATACTGTGCCCTTTGAGGTTCAGTGCATTTATTCAGGTGGATTAAAGGAAGTTTTTCCACATGTATGTAAGTTGCAAATGATTGCCTATAAATAGTGTAACAACGCTTGGCTAGACAAGAACTCAATATTCTGCTGGACCAGGTACCATGCAAATGTGGCCATTCTGAGCAATAAACAATCTGCTGAAGGAACTCAGTGGGTCAGGCATTGTCTGTGGGGGAAGGAATTGAGACCGTGCATCAGGACTAGGAGTACAGAGGGAACATAGCCGGAATAAAGAGGAGAGGAAGTGTGATAAAGGAGCCATTAGCTGATTGGTGGATCAAGTAGGGATGAAGGATGATAGGCAGATGCAGCAAAATGGGAGAGTGAGAGGGGAAGGGTAGGGATGGGACACAGATGCAGGTAGGTGATAGGTAGAAACAGACAAAGAAAGGAAAAAGACAGATGAATTGTTTTTTTACTTTTCTCTGTCTATCTGTTTCCACCTATCAGACACTTTTGACTCCCAACTCCACCTCTCCTTCTCCCCCAGCTGGCTCCATCTGCTCTTCATACTTCACCTCTTCTCTATCTGCCACTCACACGCCTGCCCCTCTCCTCTTTATACAGACTGTATCCTCTCTCCATTCTTAGTCCTGGCCCAAAACATCAACAATTCCCTTTCCCGTGATGATGCTTGACCCACTAAGTTCATGCTGCAGATTGTTTGTTGCTTCAGATTCGAGTGCCTGCATTCTTTTCCGTCATCATCTTGAGCACTTTTAATCCTGTGTCACATGGCTCGATGCCTTATGCCATCTACCTGTGCAAAGTCTTTACCGCTGTAATTTTGACCTTGATGTTTACAGTTGAGGAAATGATTTGCCATGATACTTCAGTGAGCGAGGAGTACTCATGGCAAAGAGTGTGCTGCCCTGATATCTGCTGTCCTCTCGGAATGAAGATTGACAGGTGGAATAGTTGTAATAATGATACATTGATACTCATCTATTGGTTCCACCTGTACAGGGGGTCAGCAATGAAATCGGTATCAATATTCATTGCCTTTTCCAATTTTGTCATGTCTGTTGCTAGGCTAGTTTTTTAAACTGATGATCAGTCAAACTAAAATTAAGATTATAAGCGACAAAGACTGAAGATCCTCTCCCCCCCCCCACCCCACCAATAACACCAGTGCCTTTAAATTTATGTACTTCAAAAATTCCATGTACAACATCTAGGCAAAGTACGTATACTAACGATGGAAAACTGGCACACCATCTTTCAGTGTGGCATCCATGTGTCTACATGCTCACCTGTTGAGTAAGGCATGACATAAATGTGACATAAATGAGGGTGCTATCACTGAACGTCAAACTTGTCACTATGAGACAAAAGCACCAGCAGCCCTTTCCAAACATCCTGCGTCAAACTGTGAAAGCAGAGCAAGGCAGCAAGCCACTAAATCTGAGGTGTCAGGGATTTCCGGCACAGATTGCCCGAACTTGGGAGTTACATAATCTATGGGATGCAAATCAAACAGTTCATCTGAGAGGGGGATAAAGCTGTGACATGTTTAATTGAACATTCTCCATGGTACTCTACTGCAAAAACAGTCCAAATATTCAACAGTGCTGTAGCTGTAGTGCTGGCATTTGCTGAATAAACAGTCTGCATGATGTTTTGTAGTGAATAAAAAGGCCAGTGTGGTTTACCTTAATAATTGCGAGTTGGCATAAGATAATCTTTTAATCTAATAAAATGACCTTAGTGGTCACAGTGCTATGAGGCAACTGTGGAAATGGGAAGTAAAATGTTTGTCTTGGTATGTTGTACAGAGAATTTATATTGTAAATGATTTCAAATGTTTCTTTAACTGTTAATAACAAACACTCCCAGCTTGTGCACCTCTCCTGAGTATATGAAGTTGCAGATGTGGTGAAAAATTATCTTGATTATCATTAAAAGAATGCATATTTAAATGTTATGCACAAGCTGGAACAAGGACTTCATTTAGCAGAGAATTACAAGCCTTTAATTGTCTTTAGGGCTCTATTCCTATTCTAAACACAGGAAAATCTGCAGATTATGGAAATCCAAGGCAAAACACACAAAAGCTGGAAGAACTCAGCAGGGCTGGCAGCATTTATGAAAATAAATGAACAGTCAACATTTTGGGCCGAGACCATTCGTTAGGACCAGGGCAAAATAAATGAGGAGTCAGAGCAAGAAGTTGGGGGGAGGGGAGGATGAAGCTCAAGATGGCAGGTGCGCGGTGAAATTGGGAGAAGTGAGAGTGTGAAGTTAAGAGCTGGGAACTTGATTGGTGAAAGAGCTAAAGGGCCAGAGGAGGGGGGGGGATCTGATAGGAGAGGGTAGAAGATCATGGAAGAAACAGAAGGGAGAGGAGCACCAGAGGGAAGTGATGGGCAGGTAAGGAGATAGGAGAGAGAGGGAAACAGGAATAGAGAATGGTGAAGGGGGGCAATCACCAGAAGCTGGAGAAATTAACTCTATTCCTATTGCTCATTTTGTATTGAAACTGTTCAAGAACAACAATATTTAGTAAAACTAGAGGTATCTACCAAACTTATTTCTCTGACTTTAGAATATAGTTGAATCTGCACAGAGTAAGATCCCATTAATATCAGAAGTTTGGGTAGCAATGTGGAACTCTGGGTCTTAGTTAGTACAGAGCCTCTGAAGCTCTGTCTTTTCTGCTCTAACAAAAGAATTAATTCACTTCTCAAAAGCAAGTAGAGAAGGAAATAGTGAAGCTAAATACCACTTAATACATCAGAAAGATCAGGGCCCTCCCTAGAGGTTCCATTTGTTGGTTCCATGATAAATTGTCCTTTTGTTCAAGGTCATTGACTGAACTGGACACAATTACACAAGCTGTTTAGCTGTGAGCATGACCTGTACCCTGATAGAATGAGAACACAATAAATGCGAACAGCGTTAGGTCTTTTGACTCTGCAAGCCCGTTGTACAATTCAGTACAGTCGGTCTGATTGTTAGGGTTGAAGTGGAGGATGAAACAAGGCACTACTAAATGGTGTGTCCTAATAGATACTGAAAAGAAGAACGGAATAAGGCTGGTGCTGCCCATGCATTTGCCTGTGCCATCCTACATCTTTTAGTTTTTGCCTTGAGTAAACCAGGGATCTCCATAGCACTCTGCAGTATAGAGTTCCAAAGCTTCACAAGCCTTTGAAAAAAAGTATCTATCATCTTAACCTTAAGTAGTTATTCTAATTATTATGATGAGACCTCGTTACCCTGGTTTGAGACTCCCCTAGCCTGGTGAAGCATCCTCCTGCCCTGAAACTAGTCTTATAGAGCTGAGCACATTTAGTTCTTACTTCAGCAGTCGACACTAGTCACATGCAAACTGCTACCTGTGCTCTGCAAGATAATGGAGAAGACCCAGATGGCGGTTAAGTATCCAGTGTTTGTGCTACTCCCTGCTTGTCAGGCCATACTGTAAGTGCATTATTAAATGTCTCCATCTGAAATTCCATCACAAGAAAAGATGAATTGCAACAAAATTGCCAATATTATTGTAGCAACTCCAAAGGTTTAAGTGCTCTGTTGCAAAATTGAATATACTCTCACATACACAATTTGCCAACCTATTTAATGGATGGACAATAGCATTGCATCAATCTTCAACCCATTTTTTCCACCATAATGATTCCTCTTTCTAACAATGGTGCCGTTTATCCCTAAAATGCGAAATAGTCCCAAGGTTCAGCAGCCAGTAGGTTTTGGTCTCATTCATACTAGCTCTATGAGATCGCACTCACAAATAAACCAGGTACTCAGCTATGATGGCAGAACCTTGTCTCTGGCAAATTCCATATAATCGACTGCAGTCAGCTAGGAAATTGAATAACTCAGTGCCCATGCTCATTGCATCACTCTGCCCGGTGGTATAGGTATAACCAAAAGCCATACTTGTTTTGACAAAGTGTAAATCCACCACCCCCCTCCCATATTACCTTTGTTATTTCAATAATTTCATTAAGCTTTTACACTAAAACAAGAGTATAGGCTCTGTGGTTTTTTTTTTTCAAATGATACATTACAATTTTCTGTGACTTGCTCACTTACCTGTCCCTCAGGTTCCCACTGATTAGCAGGAGGTCTGTTGTATAACCCCAGCAAAGTGATAACCCATGTCTCATTCTTAAGTTTTACTTATATGCTCTCCTTGAATGATCCATTCGTGATATTCCTTGTAACTATTGATACTATCTCCCTAATCAGTGGTGTGACTTCTTTTGGGATATCCTCTATCATATAATAATAAAATTTAGTAGAAGACACACTCAAGTTAAAAAAGTATTTTATACGAAGCTTGCTTTGTAACTTTTTTGTAGATACTTTGATGAGGAATTGTAGGCCTCTCTGCAGTAGATTGGTTGTGAAATAGGACATAGCATTGTGGTTCATTTCTTGAACTAATAATCAGCAGCCCAAACCTCTAATTCAGATACATGAATTTGTGTCTCACAACAATTTAAATTTTGTGGAAATTAAGTTCAAGTTAATGAACTATCCCAAGTTAAAAAGCTAGCATCATTAATGAAGATTAAGAAATCACTACTGCTGTGAAAGCCCACCTGGTTTACTGAGGTCCTTACCCACCAATAAGGTTGACTCTTAACTGCCCTAGAAACATCCTAGAATGTGGAGAATAATGCTAGTCTTGCAACTGCCCATGGATAGATACATTAAAGAAAGTGTTGTTACGTTAAACTATAAACATATTAATGTCTCATTCCACTCCTATCTTTATAGACTGTTGGCTGTGATGAGATACTGGGCTCCAACAAAGTCATGGACAGATGTGGTGTTTGTGGAGGTGACAATACCACATGCAAGGTGATATCTGGAACCTTCAAGCAAACCATTATGTCTGTGGGATACCACAAGATTCTCGAAATTCCCGAAGGAGCAACACAAATTAATGTCACTGAGATGACCAAAAGCAGAAACTATCTGGGTAAGCTGTCTGGCTTCTTCACATATTCATTGAGCTTAATTTATACACGGTATCTTGTACAGGCTTCCCCTAACTTCCTGCTACTAGACTCAAGTGGAATTACCCTTCTACATCCTGCAGTGCTGATGAATAATCAGAACCTGATGAAAGACCTTGACCAAAATGCAGAATTTTGAGGCCAGAGTTTTGTTTCAAGGTTCCCTATTTTCTTACTAAATTTCAGTCAGTCCATCTTTAATTATTCCTGCATTTTAATCAAATGGTTCAGAATAGATACAGGTCTCCACATGTAAAGAACACCCAACCCACATATATATTGTGAGTGGTTTGGAAACCAGTGATCTGGGTTAACCAGCTGCTGTGGGGTTACAGGCATTGTCTGCCATAATTCTGACTTGTGAACTGTTTGGGAATAGAAAACTGATGTTATCTGGGGTTGGCCTTTAATAATTAAAGTATCCTGCTTTCAGAACAGTCTATTGTTATTGGATTCTCAATTCCTGCATTCTGTTTTAATATTATTCTGGATTCATATCATAGTCTGAGGTAAATTTGACAGAGAATATTTCAGAGTCTCAGATAGTAATTGTCTTTGAAATAAGTATCGACATGTGTTTTTAGCATTTACTGGAGGATACATGTTTTTCAGTTGACTGATTGCTATCGATTCCTTTGCACCACTCAGTGTTATTGAGTAATTGTCAAGGCTGCTGTAAATTGTTTCCTATCAAGACAACTCTTAAAAGCATTATGTGATATCTGAGGGTAATCCATATATTATGACAAATGTCAACATTTAGATAATTGTCATTGAAATATATGCTCTTCTTCTGGCTAATCAGGTTGTCATTTTCAAATTGTTTGCTCCTCCCATAGGTCATCATTGATTCAGGGAGGCCATTTAATGGTATCTTATTGGCAAAAAGGTTAGTCAGTTCAGTGAGCATATTGGGCTGTTACAGATATATCGCTAACTATTTTCAATTTTCATAACTAACCCCGAACATAAGTAAGTTTAAAGGATAAAAATCAAAATCAGAAAAATCACTTTAGTAAGAAAATTTAATTTAAATCAAAATGGGGCAGAAATAAAACATGATTGGAAGTCTGCCAACCAGAAAAGAAGTGGAGACATCCACAATAAGTAAGTGAACTTGGTCACAGGAAAGGGAACTGAGTTTTGAATAGATGGCAGTCCATGTACAATATGCCTGTTATTTTGTCTGTTAGGTTCACTCAGGTACAGTATAAACAAGGAATTCTGGAAATTAACAACTTCCAGTTTATATCATGACCATTTAACAAAACTTCTGATTTACACTGCACTATGAAATAAGCAATATGCATCTCTGCCAGAGACAAGAAAATCTGCAGATGCTGGAAATCCAAGCAAAGTCCTGATGAAGGGCCTCGTCCAAAACATCGATTGTTTACTTTTTTCCGTAGAAGCTGCCTGGCCTGATGAGTTCCTTCAGCACTTTGTGTGTGTTGCTTAAATCCCATTCAGGTTTTCTGATAGCTACATGCTTTACTCTCTTTCATCCAGACCAACAGCTCCGTCTACCTTCTTTTAAGTGACTACTATACTGTAATTGAGACCATCCATTCAAATATGTGATTTCTCCCATTTTATTGTCTGCTACAGTTAATACTCTTGATCTCCACCTGCTGTAAGTAGGAAACCTCGTCGAATGATGATGACCCTTTCTAAATTCATAAAGGGTTTCTTCCTTTTGTGTGGCACCTTTTTCTGGAAGAAGAGTGAGAATATTTCACTGTGATCTGTTGAAGAATGGTGATCCTGCCTGTGGTGTGCATTGTGTAGGAAAGTTGCAGCAGGTATGGGGGAGAAAATGGATACCAATTGGGAAAGCAGTGTGGATGAAGAATTGTGGTTTTGTGACTGAAGGGAAGAAATGGGGCATGGAGTGACAAGGCTTGCACTGTAAAATGGTCCAGGGTTGTTAGAGTTGTAAGAAAGCTGTACAGGAGCCACTTTACCCAAGCAGCTGTGGTGAGGTCATTTAATTTCATATTACATTGCTGACAAGTCTGTAGTGTCAGATTCTTGGCACTCCCATACTAAGTAGTGTAAGTAAATTCACTTAGTGTATGTGACACCCTTGATCATATTTCTGGAGCCTGTACACAATTCTTTGCATTTGCAAAAAACAATATATCTTTCAAAAGTTCTTATAATACAGCAGAACAATTAGCTGTGTGTGTGTTTTTTTTCAATGTCTATATGTATGTGCTAACTGACAGCACTTGCTTGTGAAAGTGGAAAAATTTTTTGAGTTTATTAATCTTTCCTTATTTTCCTTTCCTAAAACATGATGAAATTGCAAAGGGTTACAACTGATTATGTTTATTGATTAAACCTAGAAGATTTTTAAACTCGGGTCAATAACTGAGGCATTAATCCTACACCTGTCCAGTACTTTCACTAATCACATCATCATTAAATGACAGTCCTCATTTGTAACAAAGCTGCATAGTTCTCCATTTTAACTTCCAGATTATCTCATCTAATAACTTCAATTACTTTCATTAGGCTATCATTTTGTTCCTCCTTGGATGAGCCCTGTCTGTTACATCATCTCTTGATGAGTAAGCACCTTCAGTATGAAGTAAAGACGAGGAAAATCTGTAGGAATCTGCACCTCCCATAAGGAATATTGAATATGCATAGCTTGGATCTTATATCATCCAGTCTCTTTGCCAGAAACCATAGGAGGTTTCTAAACTGCTAAAATATTTTACTTAACTGCCATAAATATCTAATCTGTTGGAAAATTGTAATAGTATTTTAATAGCTTCATAACATTTCTGGGATCCAAGTTCAGTTCCAATTTATCATGCTTTTTGTCACATTTGTTAACAGGTTTTCATTTTCATTTTCTAACACTTAACTCTTTTATGCTGCCCAGCTCCCATTTTCTCAGAACTGGTTTTCCTAACTGGATTCAAAGTTCAAATTACATTTTGTGATCAAAGTACATTTGCAGTATACAACCCTGAGATTCCTCTTCCCACAGACAGCCAGGAAACAAAGGAAGAAAACCGTGGAGCCCATTCAAAGAAAAATATCAAACCCCCAATGCACAATAAAAAGAACAAATTGAGCAAATGGCAAAAAAAAGAGTGAAAAACACAGAATATAAAATATCAAACCACTAATCATCAAAGCAGTCCAAGCACATTCAGTTCAGTTCAACCTTGCACTGTGTCATTCGTTAACTTCAGGCCACAGAGCCAGTGTGAGGATGCTATTGATTGCTTGTATCCAGGGTTGACTTGGGAGAAATCCATTCCATGAAATGTATCATTATATTGTGCAGATCTTCCCCACAGTGTCCTTGATTTTAACTGGGGGGCTATTTTTAAATGGGTGCATTTACATGTCAGTTTAAATTTAAGCACCATGGCAAAACTGGGAGATCCTGGTACCTTAGGTCCAGTGCCCCATTTATGTTGCACTCAGATGTAGAAGTCAGTGCAAACTAACATCAACTCACTTTGTTTGAAAATAATAAGAATATGCACTGATAGATGGCAAGCCAGTCCATAAGGATCTCACTGATCAACCTAGGGTAAGGACAAGGATAAACTCAAACAAGATTCTGAGAACTTCTTCCTGCTTTTACGAGAAATGAAATGAGTATTTTTAAACTAATAGTTCTGAGACTCTTCTGGTCCCATAAAATGGATGTAGGAATGGGCTGGTTGGAAACTTGTTGCCATTTTTCCTTTCGGTTATCTAGTAAAAATTACATTCTGAGCCCCTTGATGGTATGGAGGCCTGATACACCATTTGTAACAAATCCCATGGGCATGATACAGAGATCGCTGCCTCTTGTAAAATATAAAGCTAGCGAGCTTCAAGATTGCTAACCAACTTAAGGATTTTTGGATTTAATAGTCAGTTCAAGCCTTTACTGTCAGATCATGTTTTAGAAGTTGGAGACACTGCATTAAAGGTAGTTCAGCATCCTTAGCATCATATAATGGATTTATTAAAGGCAAATTGTCTCCAGCTAACATGAGTTTTGTTACAAAGTACAAAGAGTGCCAATAGGGAAATGCAATTGATATGGTACATATGGTTTTCCAAAAGCATTTGATAGGATGCTGTATAATAGCTTTGTTAACAATATTCAAGACTATACTCAAGGCTATATTCAAGGCTATAGAATAAAAGAAGCTGTAGAATTATGGAAAGAAAGTTGGTTGAGTAGTAGGAAACAGAGGCAGTGATTCGTTTTTCACCATATACCCTAATGAGCTGGTACTAATAGGCATCCATTAGTCTCAAGAGACCATGGATTTGTGCCTTGGAAAGTTTCCAGGGGGCAGGCCTGGGCAGGGAGACTGGCAGCTGCCTATGCAGCAAGTTTCCCATCTCCATGCCACCAATGTTATCCAAGGGAAGGGCAGGGGCCGATATAGCTTGGCACTGGTGTCATTGCAGAGCAACATGTGGTTAAGTGCCTTGCTCAAGGACACAACACGCTACCTTACTTGAGGCTCAAACTAATGACCTTCAGATCACTAGACCAACGCCTTAACCGCTTGGCCACGTACCAACACACTTGTACGAGGACCACAATATATATAGAAATGATTTGGACATTTGAATAAGTATGTAGATAGAAGAGAGATACAGGTGAAACATAGGCAGATCGGACTAGCTTTGGTGGGCACCTGGGTCGACATGGGTGTGTTGGACAAAAGGGTTTGTTTTTGTGCTGCATTACTATATGACTCGATTACTTGGATGTACATGGCATAATTTCAAAGTTTACACATGGGGCAAAACGTGGAAGTGTGTGGTTAACTTGGAGGAAAATGTTAGCAGCCTTAAAGGATGCTGATGGAATCTGTGGAAAGATGGAAGATGAAACTTAAAGCAGGGAAACATGAAGTGTTACATTTTGTTGTGAAGAATGAAAAGAAGAAATGTAAACTAAAAGGTGCAATTCTAAAATAGATAATAGAAAGGAGAGATCTAGGAGTATATTAGCATAGTGTGTCAAGTGATAGTTGATAGTACAATAAGCATTCTGAAATCCTGGGATTGGCTTCAACTGAAGTATCATGCCCTGATCTGCTCATTGCACTTTAGGAAAGTAGTGAAAACTTTGGAAAAGGTATGGAAGAGATTTACCAAAATGATTCCAAAGATGTCGGACAGTAGTTATAGGAATAGGCTGGAGATGGTGGAGTTCTTGGAACAAAGGAGTCTTCAAAAATGGATGTACTGAAACACACCAAGGTATAGACAGAGCAGATAGAAACGATTTGTTCACATTGGCAGAAGGGTCAAAGTACATAGAATGAAGATGATTGGCAAAAAAAAACACAAAAGGTAAATGAGTTTCTCAAACAGGAAAAGACTAAAGTTTCGAATGTTCTGTGGAGTAAGTGGAGGAAAATTCAATTATAATATTGAAAAGTGAGCAGGTTAAGTTTCTAAAAGGAAGGAATTTTAGAGCCATGGGGAGAGCACCAGCATTTGTGACTGACTGGATTGCTTTTCCATAAAGCCTGAATGATTCAGAAGGCCAAATGGCCCCTTTCTATACTGTAACCATTCTGTGGTTCTGTTACTTCATGATATTACCTGGTTGAGAAACAGCAGTATGTGTAGTGATCACAACTTCAAGCTCTCTTTCAGAAGCATTAAAAACTGCCTTTCATCTGGTGTCTGTGTCAACCATTTAACACTCATCTGTGTAACTTGAATATTATATCATTTAATCTTGTTTTCTATGCATTGTTTTTGAATTTTGAGTTTCATGTTTGTATTTCACTTTCCTTTTCCCACTAGCTCCCATTTCAGGACATTTTACTATGATTCAAAACAGTGCTGCTTAAAAGTTTTCCAATTTTGGCCGCATTCCCAATGATTTTCAATCCAGGTGAAAGTTACATTTGCCTTTTTTATTTAACTGCTGAAAGTTCTGTTTTGACTTAATGTTTTTTTTTACTGTCTTTTTCCCATTAATTTATTCTGACTAAAAAAGTTGTATTTAGGTAACTTTTAAGTACTTTAAAATCCATGATTGAATGCAGAGGTAACATAAGAAACAAGTAAAACATTTCTTCAATTAAAGTATTTTTTACAGCTACTGAGCAACACAGAATGCTTCAGAGCCAATGAAATGCAACCTCTGTTGTAATATAAGAAATATGGCAGCAACTTTGCCCAACAACAATATTCCTATGTCAGGACATAAATGATCAAATAATCTTTATTTAATAAGATCAGTTGATGGGTAAATATAGCTGTAAAATCAAGGCTACTCCATTATAAACACAAGAGATTCTACAAATGCTGGAAATCTTCATTGAGTACCTTCGCTCTGTCCACTACAAAAGGTGGGTTTTCCTGATGGTCACTCATTTTAATTCCAATTCCCATTCCAACAGGTCAGTCCATGGCCTTCTCACTGCCACAAGAAACAACGCTTCATATTCTGTCTGCATAGCCTCCAAAACCGATAACATGAGCATTGATTTCTGTAAGTTCAGGTAATTTCAACCCCCATTCCCCTTCTCATCCATTCTGGCTCCCCTCTTACCCCTTCCCTTCTCCTATTTGCCCATCACCTCCCTTTGGTACCCCTCCTCCTTCCCTTTCTTCCATGATCCATTCCCCTCTCCAAAGAGGTTCCTACTTCTTCAGCCCCTTACCTTTCCACCAATCATTTCCCAGTCCACCTTCTTATTCTGGCTTCTTCTCTTTTCCTTTCTAGTCCCGATGAAGGGCTTCAGCCCAAAGTATCAATTGTTCATTCCTCTCCATAGATGCTGCCTGACCTTATAAGTTCCTCCAGCATTTTGTGTGTGTTGCTCAAGGTAACTGTTTCTGATTACCAAATTTTCAATTTGGTGCCTTTATACAGACTTGAGTGTACAAACTGGGCCTCAGTCTGATAATTCATCCAAATGATGACACCCCCAACAATGGTGTATTCCTACTTCATCCAAGATTACATGCTCAGTGTGAGGTCCATGATCAACTGCCTCACTGGCTAGACAGGTGCTACTAATGCAAAATTAATAAACACCGATTTACTTCAGCATCTGTAAACAGGCTCTGGCTTCGGTCTTCTGTTAGAAAACACATTCTCATAACAGTCAGTCATTCAAGGTGGAGATAGCAGTTATGAGAATATCTTTAACCTAGGACCTCCACTGCACATGAAGTATTTATTTTTACTAGTGCTAAAGTAACTATAGGTGCGCAAGTTCTCCCAGCTAATAGAGCTGCTGGCTCATGGCTCCAATGACCCGAGTTTATTCTTGACCTCTGGTGCTGCCTGTATGGAGTCTGCACATTCTCCCTCTGACTGCTTTAGTTTCCTCAGGACGTGCTGGTGTCCTCCCATATCTTGCAGGCCGGTAGGTTAATGTTCACTATAGGCTGCCCTACTGTGTCAGTGATTGGTAGAATCTGGAGGAATTGTTGAGGAATAAACTGGAATCAGTGTGGTATTGAGGTAAATGATGTATGATGGTCAGTACAGACTTGGTGAGTCAAAGGGGTTGTCTCTGTGAATCTATACATTGAAGACTGATTGACCAATTTAGCTCTGCCACTAGCATTCACCAGTGTCTCATATTTCTTTGTGAATTGTTTCCAATGGAAAGCCCAAATTGCAAATCCAATCTCAATAATGTTACAGGCTTGATGCAGACAAGAAGAAAAGACAAATCAAAATTTTAGTACAATGTTTTTTAGACTTTAATAATTAAGATATTATACCATGCTCTATTGATACTATTTATATTTGCTCAACTTTGCTTGGCCCCATTTCTACTAAATTACACCTTTTACAGAAAAGTTGAGCGCCAATTTTAACTAAAAGCACAGGTAAGATGTTAGGGTAGGTGGGTAAGATAAAGGCAGACAGCTCACTCGATCATTCCAACCATTTTAACACCCAGCCTGGCATTTCTATGTTCCAGTATCACCCACTGCCAGTGGTAATAAAAGAAGGTCAGAAGGAATGACATTACTATCAAGGTAAACAGATATGATTTCTGTTCTAGGATATGTTATTAGGGGAGCATGAGTTTGGGCATAATCAAGGTCAAGTGGGGACACTCTTTCTGACCCACTAGGAAACCATTTTAAGTTTATAAAATTAGGTTTCTCCTGACCTTTGCATGCTCTGGGATTGCAAGCAAACTGGTCTCCAAGTTACATGAGAAAATGCTGCCACTGAGGCATAATTCCTCGAAATAAAGTAGAAGCAGGCATTTTATTGAAAAACATGCTGTATCCCTATTTTAGGGGAGGAGAGACAGTTAAATCATAGCTTTGGCCTGTGCCAAAGCAAATTTTCCATTCTGTGCCGACTGGCTCATTATCACTGAGAAATATCTTAATTTTAATAATCTAATGTCTTCTTACTGTTTTTTTAAGATCTTGCCCTCACTATATACTCTTTTCAGGAAAAAAAAGTTAATGAAAAGAGAATCTGAAATGTCCTAACTCTGAAAGTAAACTGAACTGATAATGGTATAAAGCAGGATCACATCATTCATAGTATTGACAGCCCCACTATTATGAAACTTTTATCATCCTGTGTAGTGTTGAAAGTTCCTGTTGTGTATTTCCATTGTTTTCAGTGTTTCCACTCATCATCTCTAGTTCACCCAGGGTGCATATAAAGCATTGACCAATACATCAACAGTGTAGCAATACTGCTACTTGGGCCATTTATCTTGCCATCATCCCTAAAGGTAGGAGCATAATATTTTGAAAATACTGTTGGAGACCTTGGTAGAAGCACCTACTGTGTTAGCGTGACAAATGTCCAGCTGATACTTGCCGCACGTTTAGATGCTAAAAGCAGCACTTGTGTACTTAGACTTCTCTCTCATTCCCTGTAATGCACAGAGGCTAGGTCTAATTATTGAAACATGGACTTGGTTATCCACAAACTGCAAAAGGTGTTAATTTTAGGCTGAGGCATGATTTGCTCTCCCAAGTAGAAGTCATGGTTGATGACAAAGGTCCAGGCACTGCTGAGAGACTGGGATGCTACCTTCAGATAGAGAGATAAGATGGCTCTGAGTTCAGCAAGAGCTGTGCTTTCCTGTGTCTTCAGGAAGACAAAACGGGATTATTCTCACAGAATTATACAGCCATTTCTGTGACACCAGAGACACGAGGCACATGTGGCAGGGCATTCAGAAAATAAGTCCACCCTGCGCCTCTCTTCCTGGTAGGCTGATGGCCAAACAATAAGCTGGTGTGGAATGCCACCCCTTCTCCTTGAGGAGCAGGCACTCTGGCAGCCAGGGTCAACCCACATAAAGTTGCCAAGCCCAATATCATACCTGTTTGGGTGCTGACAGACTATGGAGCCTTGCAAATAGAGGTTCTAACATACATCTTCATCATTTCTTTGGAACAGTCCATCGTCTCCACAGGTTTCAAGACAGGCACCATCATCCCAGTACCCAAGAAGGTGACAGTAACCTGCCTTAACATATGCTGTCTAGTTGCACTGATCCAAACAACAATGAAGAGCTTTGTGTGGCTACTTGTGGACCACATTAAATCCCACCTTCCTGCTATAATGGACCCTTTTCGAGTTCACCTATCACTCAAGTTGGTCCACTGATGGTGCCATAATTTCTGCACTCCCTCTGTCCTGTGCCACCTATAAAATGGTACCTTATACACCAAGATGCTGTTTCCCAATTTCAGCTCAGCTTTTAATATGATCATCCTTCAGATGCTAGTGGATAAACTGTCCTCATTGGATTTCAACACTCCCTCTATAACTAGACCTTGACTCCTTGACTAAAAGGCCACAGGCGGTCCACGTTGGCAGCAACATCTCTTGTTCCACTGCTCTGAGCACAGGCACACCCCCTCTCCAAATCTAATGCATTTTTACAGGAGGACCACTGAGAGTGTCCTGACCAGTTGCTTCATATCAGGTAGAGGAATTGCAAGGCATCTGACAGTGAGACCCTACAAAGGATTGTGAGGATTGCTGAGAGGATCATCAGGGTCCCTCAAAGTCCAAATCAAAGTAAAATTTATTATCAGAGTACATACGTATCACCACATACAACCCCGAGATTCTTTTCCTGCTGGCAGACTTAGCAAATCTATAAGACAGTAATTGTAAACAGGATCAAAGAACAACAAACTGTGCAAATGCAAGTATAAATAAATAGCAAGTATGAAGTGATATGAAGTGAAGAAGCATGAAATAACAAGATGAAGAGTCCTTAAAATGAGACCATCAGTTATGGGAACACCAGAAGTAGAATGAGTGTAGTTACCCTCCTGAGGAAGTAGAGGCTCTGTTGTGCTTTCTTTGCAATTATATTTATATGATGGGTCCAGGATGACTCTGAGATAGTGACACCCAGGAATTTAAAGTTACTGACCCTCTCCACCTCTGATCCTCTGGTGATTACTGGCTCGTGGTCCTTTGGTTTCCCTCTCCTGAAATCTCTCGTTCACCCACCCAACATATTTATCAGGAGCACTGTGAACGCAGGGTCCTTAGCATTGCCAATGATTCTTCTCATCCGTCCAACAATCTCTTTGACCACCCCCCCCCCCCACACCATCTGGCATGAGGTACCATAGCATTAGGACAAGGACTATTAGAATAGAAAACACCTTCCTCTCCCAGGCCTTGAGGCTACTGAACTCTCGGCCACCACCCAGTAGAGTATGCTGTCTACTTTTTGACTTGTGTCATAAATGCAACCTATTATTTGTTAGTTTTATTTGTGGTAATATTACGTTATGTGTTGTGTGTGAGTTATATGTACTGTGTTGTGCACTTTGGTATAGAGAAACATTGTTTCATTTGGCAACATGAATGTATGCAGTTGAATGACAATAAAATTGAACTTGATGTAACAGATCACATTTTAGAACATAGGAATAGGCCCTTTGGCTATTAGTGTTGTGCCGTTAATTAAGCTAATGATGTCTAGTTATACTAGTCCCTTCTGCGTTCATGTGATCCCTATCCCTCTATCTTTGTACCTATCTAAGAGCACCTTATATGAATGTGGGCACGCTATGTTGGCACCAGTATACATGATGATACTTGCAGGCTACTCCCAGCACGGCCTTGGGTGTGCTGGTTGTTACCACAAACAGTGCATTTCCCTGTATAGTTAGATATACATTTGATAAATAAATCTGAGATCTGATCTGAAATCTGAAAACTCTTAAATGCTTCAATCACGTCTGCCTCCGCCACTACCCCTGGTAATGCATTCCAAGCACCCACCATCCTTTGTTTAAAAAAAACTTGCCCCGCATACCTTTTTTGATCTTTCTCCACTCACCTTAAATGCACACTCTCTAGTATTAGGCATTTGAGTCTGGAGAAAAAGATACCAGAATTCTGTTCTCTCTACGCCTCTTGTAATTTTATAAAAGTCTATTAGGCCTCCTCTCAGCCTCTGAAAAACAACCCTGTTTTGTCCAACCCCTCCAGGCAACATCTTGGTAAAGTTCAATTGCACCCTCTCCAAAACCCCCACATTCTTCTTGTAATGGGATGACCAGAATTGAATTGATATACTCTAATGCAGCCTGAACTGAATTTTAGAAGGCTGCAACATAATTTCCTGACTCACAAACTCAACTAATGCATTCTTTACCACCTTATCAACTTGTGTGTCCACTGTCAGGGGGTTATAAACTTGGGCCCCTAAATCCCGCTGTATGTCAATGCTGTAAATATCCTGCACATTAACAGTTACTTTCTAGTTACATTTTTATCTCCCCGCCTACAACATCTCACCCTTACCGTTTCTGCAACTAATCCATATTCCACTGTATCCTTTGACAATCTTCGCCACTATCCACAACTCCACCGATCTGTGTCATCTACAATGAATTCTCCTGCTGTAAGAAAGTGCAGGCTGTTATTACCAGTACCTTGATCACCACTTCTTCCTCAATTAAAGTTTCTAAAAGAAATTATCCAAACACTGTTGCATTACTGTTAATGGGAGCTTACATTATGTAAATTGACTGCTGCGTTTCCTGCAATACAACAGGGACTGCTCCTCAAAAATCATTTCAAGTGCTGTAAAGTGATTTGGAATAACTTGATAGGATTGTAAAAATGCAAGATATTTTCCATGGATTTGCTTCTTCTATTTCTTCTACCCAGAGTCCATGTCTAAATACTGAAGTAGGGACTCCCCCGGTCCTTCTTTGCCCAGAGGCAATGACTGATTATTATATCCTGCACCTTTGCCTCATTCTCTATTGATCTTTTGTCCCATTTGATTCTTTATTTTAAGGATCACTAAGGGGATGATGTTCCAAATATGTAGCCTTAACACTGCCTACTGTGAGCATATAGCAGGAAATCGCATCCACTCAAAAAACAGTCACCCTTTAATTTCCTTCTCTGAAAGAAAACATCAGATGGTGTTGTTAATAACTCTCTGATCCTCTGTCTGCTTCTCAACATTCATCAGTCCAGCTCCTTTTAAACTTTTTGGTTGACTCTGACTCAACGCCCTTCTGTGGGAGTTTGATCCCCACTTCCTCTCTCCTGTGGAGGAAAAACATTCCATTTTCTGCCTTGCTTGAGGCTTGTAGTAAATAAGGAGTCTATTTAGAATAAAACCTGCATACCCTTCTATAGTTTATTTAATCAATGAGGCAAGGTAAATATAATTTCAGAATTTGTGCATGCTGTAGCTAATAACTCAGATTCTTAACATCATCTTTCTTTCATTTTAAGCAGTTTATTGAAGCAAATTCGAAATGAACTAAGTACTGGGTGAGAATGCAGGCTGATAGCAGCCACACCAAGGATAATTCATCAGGATTTATACAAGAGTTTAGAGACCTTGACCTTCAGTTGTTCCTGTACAGTATATTTAAATATGCAACGTAAAGTACTCAACAACTTTAAGGAAATAGACTCAGAAATTTTTCCAGGAATTAACTCCCTGTGTATCTTCTCTTTCCTGCAATGAACAAGCAGAGTTCCCACATGCCTCTTCAATTTTCTCTCTTCACTTGGGCAATTCCCTGGTCTTCTGTTGGATGGGAATTCTACAGGGGTTTAATGTACTTTGGATATACCCTAAGTTAAAGAGCTGGGAAATGCATTGGCATGAGTGTTATAAATGATCTTGTGTTTGGGTGACAGGAGTATCAAAAATGCTTTCATGTTTTCAAATCACAAACCAAATGGGAAATGTTATGAACACTCACGGCCAAGAGTATCATTGGGTGCATTTACAGCGAGCTGTTCAGTCATACGTGAGTGCACATTTAGAAGTGTCACTATGTTGTCGAACCCCAGAGCATGTTCCCACTTAGAAGGTTCCAGAACTGGTCTCTTCCTCATAAAGTGGCCCATGTTTCCTCTATAGGTGCACACAATACCCACCCCTGTATGACAATATCAGTTGCCTAGCCAATTCCCATCATGTAATATCAGATATCAAATCAAGCCATGATTATTTGTTTGATATCTATCTGTAATATTTAAAGAAAAATATCAGCAGTATTTGAAAATTTCATTCAGAATAATGAACTTTTAAGTGTCATTTAGCTTTGTAAAGTTGGCTGACTAATTGTTGCTGTGGGAATATTCACTCTCTGGTTGAGCATCCTTTTGAAAATAATGGCCACACAGCCATGAAAGCAGCAGTTAGACTGAGTGGAAGAGACTGAGTTAGTACTCATTAATATCTGTCCAAGAAAAAATCTGAAGAAAACCCCATGAATCTTTCAAAATAGATCCCTGTCCAAACTGAACAATGGTATCCTTTCTTATTATTTGACACTTCATTTGTCATTTAAGTTCGTGTTATGTTTAGCAGTGATTTTCCAAACAATTTCATGTTTTGATAATTTCACCTCATGTTCCATGAATACCTCAACAAATTAACTGATTTTTGTATTGACCTGATTATCATTTGTAGTGAAGCAGGATGTTTGGGGCCAGACCTATACTTTCGGTGCTAAACAAAGATCAAGGTCATAAACTGGGCCACCTCACTCCTGTTACCAATTATCACACATTTTTCATCCTCCTCCAGCCTTCTCTCTGATCTTATGTTATCTCCTGCTGGTACAAAGTCAGTAGTGAGTTCACATTCATGTTTAATTGGGCAGAATCATGTTGTCTTTTGCCGGTAGTTCTGATCAGAATTGCTGGTGCTCTGCCACTGAAACTGAAGTAATCTTGGACTTGGGTGTACAGTCAGTGAAACGTAGAAGTCTGAAATTTACTAATGGACTTGGAAAAGCCCATACTTCTTGGGATTCCCCAGTATTCCATCAGGGAATTGCCTCTTGGAGCCCACAACCTGTCTGAAGAGCCACATGATCATTTTAATAGGGATAGTAGAGCAAGGTTAAAGGAGGAAAGTAATTATTTAAATATTGTTTATGAGTTTGTGTTAGCTTTAATTTATTTAAAAGAATTTTCATTTTAAATTTTGTTTTAATTATTTACTTTCACAAGGAGAACAGGCAAACTCCACACAGACAGCTTCTGAGGTCAGGATCAAAGCCAGGTCTGTGGTGCTGTGAGGCAGAAGCTATACCACCTACATCTCCAAGTCACACCACCCCCGCCAGTACTTTCTTACTTTATTATCTTAATTTTAATTCTGTTACTCTTTTTCCTCTTTACATCAATGGCTAAAGAGTTTGCTTCTATACCTACCCTGTCCCATCCTTTCATGGTTTTAATTCCATCTATGGTTATCACAGTGTAATTTGCTTGCATTAATAAGAGTTCACATGGAAAAATTTTCTAAGACTAGAAGAAGGCATTACAAATTAAAAATTGATTAGTCACAAAGTAAAGTTCTATGATTGAGCATTGTTCACAAAGTAGAGCATTTCTCAGCATTTTAAACTGATTGCTACCATCACATATCATCATCAGGCAAGATTTTCATGTTTGCCTGCATTGCCTTTTGGGCATCTAGTTTCCCTGAATAACATAATTGGGAGCATAAACCCAAAATTCAAAAGTGGCAGCGACTATTTACCCCTGGAAAAGCCTTCTTTAACTAGGGCCAAAGGCTCAAAAATATTATTTAGACAGCCAATTTTATTCATCCTGCAATCATGCTACTCTGCAAGCTGACAACATTTTCCACACACTGCTTATCCTGAAAACTGAACCCTCCTGGCTGCTTTAAAACTTTTGCTTGAGCCAAAACTGACATACAAAACCTATTTGTCTAGACCTAATGCTCCTTTACAAGGATGACATGAGAATACTGTACAACAAACACTTTTTAGGTACCGATGAGGGCCGTGCCTTAGGTATACAAGGACTCAGACAGACTCAACACAGAGAGAGCTGTACTCTTGCCGTACTCTTTCTGAGGAGCAGCATCTATGCAACCTACACTCCCACAAGGTAGCCCTCAGTCATATCTGTAACTTCATAAAACTTCAGGAACAATGTCTCACCTAACACTGGATTGTTTTCTCAGCAGAAGCAAGGTCACCCTCCTTCCAACTTCATCCCTCATTCCAGCATACCGTTGATCCAGAGAATGTAGATGTGCTGAGGATATTTCTTCCTGTGGGGGAATTAAGAGGAGGGGTTGCCAGCCTTTCTTATACCATAATCCCCTACTATTGAATGAGGAACCCAGGTTGGGAACCTCCTATCTAGAACAAGAACATTAAAAATAAGGGTTCTCCTGCTTAAGAGATGGGGTGAATATTAACTTACATTCCAAGTAAGTTTTTCATTGCACCTGTGCATAGACATAGCTATGCATCTGACAGTTTCTGAGACTGTCTTCCTGAAATGGTGGTAGAAACAGAGACTCTGATTATTATTAAGTTACAAGTAAATACATACTTCATTGATGAGATGGTGAAAAATCAATGTGGATAGATGTGAATGCAAAGTTAGCCATGAATAGAATAATAGAGAGATAATGGCATGGAATTGGACACTTTGGCCCATCACTTTTACTGAACTGTCAGCTACCCGTTTACAGTAATCCAACATCAATCTCATTTTTATTCTCCCATTACACTGCTAGCACTTAGGGCAGCAGTGAAGGTCCTCCATCTCTGTCTGTCCTTAATCACACACAGATATAGAAGGATTTTTCATTGCTATTTCCGTAACAATTTTGCTAGACCAGTCAGGGTTGTTAACCTTGTGCTGAACCCCTGAACCGGGAGGTCCAATGGATCACTTTTAATTTGGCCTCTACCCTTTGACCTCTTTGGCATGGGTGACCCTACCAAGAGCCAAAGCATAAAACCCTGACTCTAGCCAGCATAGCTCTCTGGGTCATTGAGAAACACAAGCCTCCAAACCACGACAGGGTTGTGGTCCTCTTGGGGGACTCACCTACACATTAGAGACCAATCACAGCACACAGTTAATCTGACAACCCTCACACTTTCAGTGATGCTGCAAGGTAACGTAGCAGTTAGCACAAATGCTTTAGAGTGCTGCTGTCTGAATAGAGTTTGTACATTCCCACCACCCCACCCAAGACCACGTGGACATCCTCTGTGCGCTCTTGTTTCCTCCCATATTCCAAAGTCATATGGTTAGGGTTAGGGTTAGTATCGCTATGCTTCGTTGGTGCTGTCCCTAGCACCACACTTGTGGTAAACACAAAATACACTGCAGACGCTGTGGTCAAAGCAACGCACACAACTAACAAAGGGTCTGGGCCTGAAACGTTGACTGCTCATTTCCATGGATACAACACTTGTGGGCTGTCCCTAGCACAATCTTTGTTGATTTGGTTTGATGCAAAAGACACATTTCTCAATATTTTAATGTACACATGACAAATAAAGCTAATTTATTCTTTAAGTCTTTATGTGAGAGGAAAATGGTGCACTGGAAGGAAACCCATGTCTCTATAGGGAGAATGCACAAATTCAATACAGACTGCACCCAGGTTCAGAATTGAATCCAGGCCTCTGGCACTGTGAGGTGAACCACAGTGTCATCCCTGTTTGCTGGTCAACCCTGCATAAGAAAAATCATTGATCTTCTTGCAACAGCATTAAAGAGAGATCCAATGATGTTTTAACACTAGAAAAGCAAAACATTTGAAATATTAGAGGCTGGTCATGCGGGCTTTCCATTTGTGATAATATGAAGAAAGCATTTGAATGTATCTGCACTGTAGTTAAAGATAAAAGATTCTTGAAGATTAACTTTATTTGTCATATGTGCATAAAAACATTAAAACATACAGTGAATGCATTATTTGTATAACCAACCATCACAGACCAAATATATGGGGGGAGGAGAGGGGTAGCCAGCAAGTATTGCCATGCTTCCGGTGCCAATATAGCAGGCCCACAACTTACTAATCCTAACCCATACATTTTGGAATGTGGGAGGAAACTCACACATCATCGTGAGGCAGTACAAACTCCTTACAGACAGCAGCAGGAATAGATCACCGATTTTCTGATCACCAGCACTGTAAATTGTAAATCAACTTACATTATGTAGTATAGAGCTCATTTCTACATTGAATGCTAGATATTATTATAGGCTTATAATTACTTATTGCTTTTGTGTTTTCTGTTACTTTTAATGCTCCCACTGCTTAACTTCACAGCCTAAAGTCACATCCATTAAAAATTATGTTTACTTTTAAGAACAATAAAATAACATCTTACGTACTGACATTAAAGTCCACCTCAAACATTGCATTTTTACTGTGTTTCAAAGACATAGCTACATTTCCCATTGTGTTATATCATCAGCAAATTTAGTTAGTAATACTGGTTAGTACTCAAGGACTCAGCAGCTAACCTCGATGAGCATGTCTCAGCTGTCACGGATTTTATCTGGAAATGCACAGAGAACTGTGTGTCTCGCAAGACAATCCGGGTATTCCCTAACCGGAAACCTTGGATGAATTATGAGGTCCAATCCCTTTTGAAGGCTAGAGCTGCGGCTTTTAGGTCGATACACGGAATCCAGGCGTGAACTCCGGAAAGCCATTAAGGGTGCCAAGAGGCAATATCGAGCCAAGTTGGAAGCCCAGGCTAACCAGAGGGATGCCAGTAGACTATGGCAGGGTCTAAATGAGATCACTGGGTGCAAAGAAAAGCCTGGGAATATCAATAACTGTAGCACTTCTCTTCCTGACGAACTTAATGTATTCTACGCAAGATTCGAACAGAAGAGGAGCGTCCCTCCCCCTCCGGATGAACCGGACCTGGTGGCATCAAGATTCATCGTCACAGAGGAAGACATTAGAAGAGCCCTCCTGAAGATAAATCCAAGGAAGGCGACGGGCCCAGATGGCGACCTGGGACGGGTTCTCCGGGCCTGTGCGAGTGAGTTAGCTGGAGTGTTTGCTGACATCTTCAACTGCTCCCTGCTTCAGTCTAAAATCCCCTCATGTTTTAAGAAGACAACGATAATCTCAGTGCCGAAGAAAAGCAAGGTGGCATGCCTGAATGACTATCGACCTGTGGCTCTGACATCAATTGCTATGAAGTGCTTTGAGCGATTGGTTATGGCACACATCAACCATAGCCTACTGGTCAACCTCGACACTTTGCAATTCGCCTACCGGAGCAACAGGTCAACAGCAGATGCCATCTCTCCGGCACTACATTCCTCCTTAGAACACCTGGAGAATAAAGACACATATGTAAGGCTCCGTTTCATTGACTACAGCTCTGCCTTTAATACCATCATTCCAAATAAACCGATTCCTAAGCTCCGGAACCTGGGTCTCAGCACTCAGAGCTGCAGCTGGATCTTCAACTTCCTCACAGACAGGACCCAGGCTGTAGAAATAGGGGACGAGCTCTCCTCTACAATCACTCTGAGCACCGGTGCCCCACAAGTCTGTGTACTCAGCCCCCTGCTGTACTCACTGTACACCCATGATTGTGTAGCCAAGTTTCCATCGAACTCAATATATAAGTTTGCTGATGACACCACAATTGTAGGCCGTATCTTGGGTAATGATGAGTCTGAGTACAGAAATTAAGAACCTGGTGGCATGGTGTGAAGACAATAACCTATCCCTCAACTTCAGCAAGACGAAGGAATTGGTTGTTGACTTCAGAAGGAATAGCGGACCGCACGACCCCATCTACATCAGTGGTGCACAGGTGGAACAGGTCAAAAGCTTTAAGTTCCTCGGGGTGAATAACACAAATGACCTGACTTGGTCTAACCAAGCAGAGTCCACTGCCAAGAAGGCCCACTAGCGTCTTTACTTCCTGAGAAAGTTGAAGAAATTTGGCCTGTCCCCTAAAACCCTCACTAATTTTTATAGGTGCACTGTAGAAAGCATTCTTCTAGGGTACATCACAACCTGGTATGGAAGTTGTCCTGTCCAAGACTGGAAGAAGCTGCAGAAGATCATGAACATAGCCCAGCACATCACACAAACCAATCTTCCATCCTTGGACTCACTTTACATGGTACGCTGTCGGAGCAGTACTGCCAGGATAATCAAGGACACGACCCACCCAGCCAACACACTTCTTGTCCCTCTTCCCTCCGGGAGAAGGTTCAGGAGCCTGAAGATTCATATGGCCAGATTTGGGAACAGCTTCTTTCCAACTGTGATAAGACTGCTGAACAGATCCTGACCCGGATCAGGGTCGTACCTTCCAAATAGCCGGACCTGACTTGCACTACCCTACTTTCCCTTTTCTATTTTCTAATTATGATTTATAATTTAAATTTTTATTATATTTACTTTGATTTGTACTTCAGGGAGCGCAAAGCGCAGATTCAAATATTGTACGCTCTAGTATCAATTGTTTGGTAACAATAAAGTAAAGTAAATTTCAACACTATTCAAAACAAAGCTGGTTTCCACCCGCTATCCTCTCCCACACTTTTTAATCCTCGTGAGCATCCTTCTACATGATATCTTGTCAAGACATTCCACATCTTTGTATGTCCATTAATTGACCAACAATTTTCAGGAGATGTGGAGAGTATTATAGCATGCTTCTATTGTGCCAAACAGCTGACTGGAAGCTTAAAGAGCACCGGAATTTCTTCTGTCCTGCTACAGCAAATGCAAATTTAATATGGCCACTCGGATTGAGTCTTTGGTCCACATCAATGCCAGAATGCCATGGGGGTGAGGTGGGTGTTCTTAGAATGGTTATGCATTGTCCATTCTTAATGGCAGTCTTCATTTTGTGGCATATTCCCTCCATCAATGTTGCTTGCCAATTAAAACTCAAAGCATTGATTCTGTCTGTAGATGTTGCTGCACCCGGTCAAAAATGGCTGCTTTGTTGGCAAAA